>NC_056525.1:32527845-32616564 GCF_019175285.1 Sceloporus undulatus | reverse complement strand
TAATAATAATAATAATAATAATAATAATAATAATAATAATAATGTAGGCAGCCCATCATTTCCTCAATTAAGCCCTAATTTAAAAATAAGTAAATCTTGGATTCTTTGGGGGTGCTGGGATTTGAAGACTCTGGGTTTCCCATTGTTTAAAGGAAAAGCTGGTTTCTTTTTAATTGGTGGAGAGCAGCAGTAAATCCTAAATCTATTTTGCTGCAAATAAACAAGAAATATAGTCAGTGCCCTCAAGCTCAAACTTGTTGTGCATTGCAGCCTTGTCATTGTGCAATATTGATAAATAATACTGAGTATTTTATATGTATTACTATTTTTAAATTAAATTTTAGATGTGACTCTTCCTTTGAGGAGTGCAGAGTGGTTAAGTTGTTTCCCTGCCCTCAAATGTTATCTTCCCAACAGCCCTGTGAAGTAAGCTAGATAGTGGAAGTTGTCCAGTGTCCTTTGTAGGTAAATAGGGATTGCATATCCCTCCGGGATATCCAGATAAAGATATCTATTGCTGCTGTTATTCTATGATAGCCATAAAACACTCATCCTCATAAAGGAATTGGGGGGGGGGGGGAGAAAGAGAATCAAAGCACAGAAATTCTAATGAACTAATGCTGTACATGTTGTTGTTGTATGCCTTCAAGACATTTCCAACTTATTGCAACTTTTTAGAAATAATTTTGGAGGCATAAATATATGAACACCTTGCCTTAAACATTTTGTTCATAATTCTGAAATAAATATTTCATAACCCTCCTTTTCAATTTTACCTAAGGGAAAAAGACTTTTGGGAAAACTTTTAAAAAGCCAACGTTTTTCCTATTTCCACCATACACCCCCGGCCTTAATTTCTCTAATCTCACCATGCTGAATGAATGAATAGAAGTGTGTGTAATTCTATCATGTGAACATAACATCTCATGAAGTAAATTCCAACGTAGTAAATTTTGATGTAGGAGAGGGAAAAGTACAACCCTCTGAATGCTGTTAGATTGCAACTCCCATCAACCATCACCAGTTGTAAGAAATCCTGGGAATTGCAGTCTAGCAACATCTGGGAGGCCACACTCTGCCCATTCCTGCCATTTTATTCCACAACAAAATCTTTGCTCTCTAAGATACCATAAGACAAGATACCCATGTTTTTGTTGCAACCAACTACCAAGGGAATTGGGAATTTTATTTTATCTTTATTTTATCTTTAAAATGCCACTCCAGAAGAAAGGCAGGCTATAAATGCAAGAAAGAAAGAAAAAGAAAGATTGTTAAATCTCCTGAAGTATCAGTTGAATGAGTACATTGTTCTTTATATATTAGTGAGACTTGGATAAAATAAATGTTAATTTTAAGTATTGTGGAGCATTTAGGTAGTCCTGTAAAGTGTCTTTCTCCTTAAAAAAAAAAAAGATCATGGGGGATCAGAAGTAAAGATGTGAAACTGATTGTTTGGAGCTGGATACAGTCAGTAGCTTGATTTTCTGTTGATCCTGTCTATATTTTACTGGCAGCACTTGAGGTGAGGAAAGGAGTTTTCTTCACTATATCCTCTCATAGAGATGGCACTGAGTATGATCACTTGTTCGAATCATGTCTTTCTAAAGTGAAAGATTCTCTTAAGGAAGCCACTCTTCTCTCAACTGTCACCTGCAAATACTGTGGTAAAAATGACTGAGTCGGTGAAACAGACTCAGCCAAAGACATTTTGTTACCAGAGGGAAAAGGGCAGAATGGCATCTCTACCCTTACATGTAATGTTTTAGTATTATGATTGGATTGACTTGTGTTATAATTTCACTTGTCTGTTTTATCTATACTTGTTGTAATCTTGTTGTGAGCCAGTTGAATTGCAGTTGTGTGAAAAAAACAGGATACTGTACAACTAATAAACAAAGTCTGCGGAAATTGCTTGCTCTCTTGACCTAGAACCATAGCTAGTGTGCAACACCCAAACTTGCATTTGCCTTCATCCTAATTTGTCCTAAGTCCTAGAACAGCAGGTTAATTTTTCACTAGGGAGAGTGAAAGACAATTACCAACTAACTCCCTCATCACTGCCTAGCAAGTTTAGCTTGTTTTCCCCTTTGCCTTCCCTTGGCTCAAAGCATGCTGTATGAAAATATGAACTGGCCCACAGAGGAAAGACCCATGAGTTGTCAAAAATATGCACTTGAACCTCAAGTTCAAAACTGGGACTTAATGTAGCATAAAACAAAACAATGGAAGTTTTATTTTTCAAGACAAGGCAGGGACTCTTTGGCTTTCCAGATGTTTTGGACTGCACTTCCCACAGTCCCTTGTCATTAGCCATATTGATCTAGGTTTTAATCCAAAGGGCCAAAGGTTCCCTAATTCTCCTCTAAGTAAATAATCACTTTTACAAAGGAATATCAAACTTACATGCAGTAAGCAAGGACCACTCACAGTGGGTTAGGGAAGAGTGTTGATGGACTCACCAGTCAGTTATGGCCATATGGGCACATCTCTAAAGCCAGAGTTTTGGCACTTGAGACATGGCATGCCCAAGAAATATAGTAGGACAGGTGGGTCATTGGCTCCTTTTAACAACTCAGGAAAAGGTGGGTGTGGTGAAAGTAGAATGCTGAAAGAAGTTTCCAATTTATTATTGGTAAACAGAAGCATCACAGGGAGTGGGATCCTTTCTGTGTACATCAAAGAGCTTTGAAAAGTGACAGGTATGTCATTATCTAATGATCTAATGGGGAAACTAAGCTGCTGGATTGTTAAATAGACAAATATTTTGTTTTTATGCCTTTTCTCCACAGTAAATCTGTAAACCTTTTGCTGATTAGAACATTTTTTTACAATGAGCTAAAAGAAGAACAGATTTTATTCACAGCTGGTAATTCTGTAAGGCAATGCAGCTTTTACTGGAAATTTACATTAAACAGAATCTCTTATATGAACAGTCCAGCAGCAGCAGTAGTTCTTTTTTCCTTTATCTTTATTTTTTTTGAGACATAAGTAGTTTTGCTTTATTAGTTGATACATATAGTGAAAAAGTCTGACATGGTAGCCCCTTCAACTATTTCAATCTGGGTGTTAAGGAATTGGTAAAACAATGGATTTGTATCGATGTAATAATCGATGTGATAGTCTTCCAAGCCAAAATAAATTTCAGGTATGTTGGTTTCTCCTATTACATTCCCAGATCCACATGCCTTTGTGGTGGTATAAATAAAAGCATAAGATTGCTGATTCTCTACAGAGATCATATAAAGCTACCTTGCTTTTATTTATTTTGTCTGTATGTCTTATACTACAAAAAACAAAAAAAACAAAAACAAAAACAAAAACAAAACAAACGCTATGGGCACATCTAGATCTGTCTTATATACTGTGACTGCCAGTGGAGTTCAGTGGATTCAGACAGAAGTCTTTCCCAACTTTATCAGGCAGCAGCAAGGACTAAAACCTCTTAGCTAGCTATGGCTTTTCTCAGTCTCCATACTTTTATTGAAAGGGATTCTAACCATCTTAATGTTGATTTGGGGTATTCAAAATACCACATGAATGTACTTTGCATATTGCATAAACTAAAAACAGCAGAGAACTATTGCCTTCATATGTAGTTGTGGGTTGCTTCTGTTGTAGTAGTAGTAGTAGTAGTAGTTGTTGTTCTATGCCTTCAAGTTATTTCTGACTCATAGTGAGCCTAAGGGTTTTCATGACAACATTTTTTCAGATGAGGTTTGCTATTGCCTTTCTCTGAGGCTGAGAGCATGTGACTTGCCCAAGGTCACCCAGTGGGTTTCATGGCCAAGATAGGAATGAAGCCTTGGTCTCCAGATTCATAGTCCAACACTCAAACCACTTTGCCTGCATGCTTTCATGGCCTTCCTCATGGACATTTATTTGGCCACTTTTGGAAACAAAACTGATGTGATGGATACAGAGGTACATTTGTATTCACTGAGATAAGATGTCCTGTGGTAACATTCTCTCTTCTCATTGCAAAACTGTTGTTAGATGTTTGTCTTGTCTGACCAGTTTGCTTCTTAATCTGAGTGCCAAATTTGAAGTATACTGAAGATACAGTATCTCAAAATTCACATTAAAAACAACACACAATTCTTTTCATTATGGTAGCAGCCATAAGCATGAAAATGTGTTGGTAATACCAAGTGAAATACCACAGTCTATTTGTCCTTGTAACTTTTTTGGATTTCTGGTGATCCTGAGTGTGAGCCTTAATTTCCCCTCCACGTGAGCTGCAGAAACTGAATATATTGGGCACACAATCTTAATTTGCATAACTTGTGCAAGTTACAGAATTGCTAGTGCAGAGTACGTATACACATCTAATATTAAATTGCCTCTGGCAGTGGCTCTGATCTCTGGAATGAACCGGGATCTTTGGAAGAGAAAAGACCTGATGCAATTTGGATTGCACATTTAAGTGTATATGCAAAACTGTATGCCAGAGCTATAGTTTAATTATAGTATGCTATACTGTTCATGTTTACTGTGGACATCTGCTTATAATACCCATAAACTGGTATACATATGTTGTAGATGGCAGTGATTGCTTATTTTATCTACCATTTGGCAGCAGGCAAATGAATTTCCACAAGCATGTCTAATGGCAGTACAGTAATTTCTCTTTCATTTTAAAGCACCATGCCAAAAGTTATTTATTGTTTGCCAGTTAGCAAAATCTAAATGGGAAAATAAACTTCAGAAGAACTAAGGAGGAATCCGGGACATCTTAAGATATAGATGCATTTTAAAGTATCCATGGATGAACTGGTTCAGTCCTTTATCTCCACTAGCTTTATCTCAATAGGTGGGGTATCCACAGAAAAGTTGCCTCTGCAGGTGACAGAATCAGCATCCCCAGATTTCTATGGCAATATGCAGTCCTTGAGATATGGAGACCTGAGGGGATCAAGTACATTGATTGATGCAACCCTTACTTTTTGGTTAAGGTCCTGTGAAGACTCCCATGCTTAAGGAATAAATGCCATAAGAACTAGCAGAACATCTTAATCTAATGATCAAGATAGTGGCTCACTGGAAGAACATATAATTTCCATGAAGAAGGTCCCAAGGTCAATCTCTTTAATATAGGGTTAGGAAAGACTCCTTTCTGAAACCCAAAAGAGCTCACTATCAGTGAGTAGGCACATCTGAATTAAAGGCAAATTCAAGCAAATCCTCATGGGAAGTGGGAGTGGGACAAAAGGGTGGGACCAGAACCTCTTACTGTCAAGACCTGATCCTTAGGAGAAGCATTTTAGCCTTTTAGAATGGGGTGGGGGAACAATACAAAGGCAGGAAAGCCATTAAACAATGGTCATGAGAGGCATGGGAATGTCCAGAGCTTCAGAGGGCAAGATTTAGTCCTGGAACTTGAGTCTCTCCGCCCTGTAGTAGGTAGTACTGACCTAAATGGATCAATGGTTTTAGCCTATATCAAAGGGCCCATACAGACAAGCCAAAATAAAGCTGCTTCAGGTCATAGAATCATAGAGTTGGAAGAGACCGCACGGGCCATCCAGTCCAACCTCTTGCCATGCAGGAAATCTAAATCAAAGCATCCCCAACAGATGGCCATCCAGCCTCTGCTTAAAGACCTCCAAGGAAGGAGACTCCACTACACTCCAAGGAAATTTGTTCCACTGTTGAACAGCCCTTACTGTCAGGAAGTTCTTCCTAATGTTGAGGTGGAATCTCTTTTCCTATAGCTTGCATCCATTGTTCCGGGTCCTGTTCTCTGGAGCAGCAGAAAACAAGCTTGCTCTCTTCTCAATATGACATCCTTTCAAATATTTAAACAGGGCTATCATATCACCTCTTAACCTTCTCTTCTCCAGACTAAACATCCCCAGCTCCCTGAGTCGTTCCTCATAGGGCAAGGTTTCCAGACCTTTCACCATTTTAGTCACCCTCCTCTGGACACGCTCCAGTTTCTCAATGTCCTTTTTGAATTGTGGTGCCCAGAACTGGACACAGTATTCAAGGTGGGGCCTGACCAAAGCAGAATAGAGTGGCACTATTACCTCCCTGGATCTAGACACTATACTTCTATTGATGCAGCCTAAAATCACATTGGCCTTTTTAGCTGCCACATCACACTGTTGACTCATGTTCAACTTGTGGTCTACTTGGACTCCTAGATCCCTTTCACACGTAGTTTCATTCAGCCAGGTGTCACCCATCCTATATCTGTGCTTTTCATTTTTCCGCCCTAAGTGCAGTACCTTACATTTCTCTGTGTTGAATTTCATTTTGTTAGCTTTGGCCCAGTTTTCTAGTCTGTTCAGGTCATTTTGAATCTTGATCCTGTCCTCTGGAGTATTAGCTACTCCTATTTTGGTGTCATCTGCAAATTTGATAAGTATTCTCCCAATTTTGTCCTCCAAGTCATTGATGATGTTGAATAGAACTGGCCCGAGGACAGAGCCTTGTGGGACCCCACTGGTCACTTCTCTCCAGGATGAAAAGGAGCCATTGTTGAGCACCCTTTGCGTTCGGTCGGTCAACCAATTACAAATCCATGTAACAGTTGCCTTGTGTAGCCCACATTTTCCAAGCTTGTTTGCAAGAATATCGTGGGGAACTTTGTCAAAGGCCTTACTGAAATCAAGATATACGATATCCACAGCATTCCCTTCATCTAACAAGCTTGTAATTTTATCAAGGAAAGAGATAAGGTTTGTCTGGCATGACTTGTTTCTCTGAAACCCGTGTTGACTTTTTGTGATTATGGCATTGCTTTCTAGATGTTCACAGACTCTCTGTTTAATGATCTGCTCCAGAATCTTTCCTGGTATTGATGTCAGACTAACTGGACGATAATTGTTGGGATCCTCTTTTTTCCCCTTTTTGAAGATGGGGACGTTTGCCCTCCTCCAGTCTGCTGAGATTTCTCCTGTTTTCCAGGAGTTTTCAAATATGATTGCCAATGGCTCCGATATTACATTTGCCAGTTCTTTTAATACCCTTGGATGTAGTTCATCTGGTCCTGGAGACTTAAATTCGTTTAGATTAACAAGGTATTCTTCTACTATCTCTTTACTTATTCTGTGCTGAAATTCCCTATTCTGTCCTCTGCTCCATTATCCTCAGGTTGAGCACCCTTTGCCTTTTCTGAGAAGACTGAGGCAAAGAAGGTGTTGAGTAATTTTGCCTTTTCTCTGTCTTCTGTTAGCATTTTGCCATCTTCTCCACGCAGTGGCCCTACCGTTTCCTTCTTCTTCCTTTTGCTGTGGGCATATCCAAAAAATCCCTTTTTGTTGTTCTTAACCTCTCTAACAAGCCTGAGTTAATTCTGCACTTTAGCTTTTCTGACTTTACCCCTGCACATGCCTGCTATTTCTTTGAATTCTTTTTTTGTGATTTCCCCCTTTTTCCATTTCTTATACATGTTCCGTTTCAAACTCAGCTCAGTTGAAAGTTCCTTAGTCATCCATCTTGGTTTCTTGAGACACCTCCCATTTTTCTTTCTCACTGGAACTGTTTGTAATTGTGCCTTCAGTATCTGTCTTTTGAGAAACTCCCATCCGGCCTGAACTCCCTTCCCTTTTAGTATTTCTGACCACGGGATCACCCTCAATACTTCTCTAAGTTTACTGAAATCCGCTCTCCTAAAGTCTAGAATGCGTGTCTGACTATGCCTGGCTTCTCCTTTCCATTGTATAACAAACTCCAGGAGAACATGGTCACTTCCACCTAATGATCCCACCACTTGCACCCCATTAACCAAGTCATCCTTGTTGGTTAGGATCAGATCCAAAATAGCTGACCCCCTTGTTGCCTCTTCCACCTTTTGGACCATGAAATTGTCCTCCAGGCAAGTGAGGAATTTGCTAGACCTTGTGGATTTGGCTGAGTTTGACTTACAGCAAATATCAGGGTAGTTGAAGTTGCCCATCACTACTACATCTCTCTTTTCTGACTGTGTGGTCATCTGTTCTAGAAAGATATCATCCAATTCCTCAGTTTGACTTGGGGGTCTGTAGTAGACTCCCACCGTAACATCCTTGTTGTTTCTCTCCCCTTTGATTCTTATCCAGATACTCTCCACCTGGCTTCCATGATTGATGTCCTGGATCTCTTCACTGGTGTAAATATCTCTGACATATAGTGCTATTCCTCCTCCTTTCCTGTTTGGCCTATTTCTCTTAATAAGGTTATACCCCTCTATTTCCACATTCCAGTCATGAGACTCATCCCACCAGGTTTCAGTGATGCCTATTATATCATATTTGCTTTGCTGTACTAGGAGTTCAAGTTCATCTTGCTTATTTCCCATGCTCTGTGCATTAGTGTAGAAGCATCGCAGACCACGGGTCCCATTTACTTGCTGCTTGTGCAAGTTTATTTGCCTCCTACTGTTGTGTCCTTGCACTTTTTTTCTTGTTTCCTCTATGTCTGTTTGACTATTTTCTCCAGCCCTTTCGCCTTCCTTAATATTGTCTCCCTTCCCCACGGAACTCAGTTTAAAGCCCTCCTGATCAAGTTCTTGAGACTTTGGCAAAAACATTTCTTCCAACTGGCGTGAGATGCAACCCATCCATTGCAAGAAGTCCCTCCTCATGGAACCGCAGCCCATGATCAAAGAATCCAAATTGTTCTTGGCGGCACCATCTGCGGAGCCAGTTGTTCACATCCGCTATTTTCCTCTCCCTTCCTGTACCGTGCCCTTCAACTGGCAGAAGAGACGAGATGACCACCTGTACATCCATTCCTTCCATCTTCCTACCAAGCGCCTCGTAATCCCTTTTGATGTTCTGCAGGCTGTGTCTTGCAGTATCGTTGGTTCCCACGTGGACCAAATGGAAGGGGTATTGGTCAATAGGCTTGACCAGTCTTGTCAACCTCTCTGTCACATCACGGATCTTTGCCCCTGGAAGACAACACACCTCGAGACATCTTGTCAGGCCTACAAATCACTGCTTCTGTACCCCTCAGCAAGGAGTCCCCCACTACGACCACATGCCTCCTACGAGATTTAGCAGCGGCTGTTCCATTCGGTGGGACTCTCAGGCTTGCCTGCTCTGTCCCTGGAGTCTGTCCATGCTGCTCTTCTTCATCCTCCTTAATAAGGGAAAGAGCTTCGAATCGATTCTCTAGCTGCAAGCTCCCCGAACAATCCCTTCTTGGCCTACTTCTCTGTGTGACATTCCTCCAACTGTCTGCCTCCTGTGTATGTGAAGTGACCTCCTCAGCTCCAGCATCTTCCTCTGCATGGTATTCATCCAGGATTGTTAGTTCTGTTGCGTCCAGGAAATCCTCCTGCTCCCTAATATGCTGAAGTGTAGCTACTCTGGACTCCAACTGCTGTACTTTCTCCTCCAAGAGGGCTACCAACTTGCACTTGGGGCATGTGAAGTTCTCCATTTCTGTAGGCAAGAAGACAAACATCTCACAAGTGTTGCAGGCGACTGCTGTGGTTCCGTCAGTGTCCATACTGAAAAGTCTTAGGAAATTACTGGAACAGGACTGTGGGCTTCCTCCTGAGAAAAAAAATCCTCCAGAAAACACCAACGTTAAGCCCCTGATGTTTCAACAATTTGTGGCAGCAAGCTCAATCAAATTCTGCCTCTGCTGTAGATTTCAATGGCTTCCCAGCTACCTCTCTCCTCCTCCTCTCTCTAGCAGGGTCATTTTGGAGGTATGCTGTTTTAATGATGCATGCATCCTAAGAGGCCAGAAGCTGCACCAAAGCTATGCTGCACTCCTTGGGACTGGAGTGTGGCTTTGGCGTGGCTTCCAGCGTCTTAGGATGCATGCATCATCAAAACAATATATCTCCAAAGTGACCCGAAGCAGCTTTATTTTGGCCTGTCTGTATGGGGCGAAAGACAGCTTTTTTGGAGCTGTGGCAACAATCCAGTGTATGTTTTCCTGGACATGTTCAGTGAGGTTTCCTTCCAGAAAAGCATGCATAGAATTTCAGCCTCTGTAGAAATGAAATCACTGTTAAAGTTTTTAAAGGGTTATTCTTATGGGCTAATATAATGGATGGTTTAGTTTTAAAGCACACAGTGAGTAGGAAGTCAGCATGTGTGAGAATGAGTTGATGATCAAGGCTGTTCTATTTTGATAGATGTTCGTGGGTGGCAAGTGAGAAGGATGAGCACATGTGGGGCAGCTGTCATGTAAGGAAGACTCATCCCATCTGGCTTCGGGCCTCTGTGTACTGCAGCCATCTGTCCATCTCTGAAGCAGGCCTTGTCACCACTAGTTGCATGTTGCTAGGGAAAGATATCTCAGTACCCCTTTTAGGAGGTTGATTTGTTAGGGCAGAATATAGAAAAAATGCTTTTTGGACTACAACTTTCAGTGGTTGTGTGGCAGGAGGATTTTGGGGGTTGTAGTCCACATTTTCCCAAGCTCTGCGTGGAGAGCTTGGGAAACATATTTATTTGTTGTTCCCAACTGTTTGTTTCACAGTACACTCAGAAGTGGACATCCCCATAATAGCATACCCAAAATGAAGGAAAAGGAGGGTAGAGTCATATAACATGATGCTGTCAATCAGCCATAACATGCTGAGTAAACACTTATTTTAAGTGATGGTTTCTACATAATACCCTTGCTTTAAAAAATAATCTGGGGAAACTGCTGCTGTTGTCCAGTCTCTTGGTGTGAATGTGCTTTCAAGTCACCTATCAACTTATGGCAACCCCATGAATACAGTAGGGCTTTCTTAGATAAGGAATACTCAAGAGGTGATTTTGCCAGGTGTTTCTCCTCTGAAATATAGCCTACAGCACCTGGTATTCACAGATGGTTTCCCATCCAAGTACTAACCTGCTTAGCTTCCAAGACTAGATAGGATCTGGTGCTTTTAAGGTATTTAGGCCTGCCCAGTCTCATGGCATTGTTGAAGAATTTGTGCAACTACCAGTGCTGTTTGTTTTTAGTTTCTTTATTTTCACAGCTGTAAGATGCCAGGAAGTAGCAAGTATGACCTGTCTGAGCTTGTGAATTACCAAATGATATTTTAGCTTAAAGCTCTTGGATTTCCAGATTCTGTGGATAAGAGCTGCTTTTAAAAGTGGGGTAAATTGAACAAGGAAGGATAGAGTGGTATCTTGAGAATCAATTCACCTAGAATCTAAAAATCAAGTCAAAATTTTAAAAAAGTCTGTTGAGCATGTTAATCTACCTAAGTATACAAAATAAGGAGCAAAAGATGTCACCAGGTATGCCAGGTATCTTCTTCAAGGCTTTCTTAGGTTAGGGAGAGCACACAGTTCTAGGTATAGATAACAAATGTACTCTTATTCCCAAGGGGAAAATGCCCTCCATCTCAGACTCTTACAAAAACTGGTATTTCTCTTTCTTGAATACAGCCTAGGTCAAGATTACTGTCTTTGAAATGGCAATGAGCCACTTGGGTTACTGCCAACTTTCCCAGGAAATGACAAAATAGATGACAGACTCATCATTCTTGACATTGTGAAGATGTTAACAGGCCAAGAAGTTGTGATGATACCAGATTGGATATTGATCAGTTAGAGCAAATGTCTAAGCAAACTTTAATTATAATTGGCAGGATTTCCAGTTCTAGAGAGATCAGCTGTAACTCCTAAAATGTCTAAGAGATTGCTCTAAATGGCTCTGAAAGTATTATTATTATTATTATTATTATTATTATTATTATTATTAACGTTGTTTATACCCCACCCTTCAGCCCTAATGGCTCTCAGAGCGGCTTACAATTATTATTTTTAATAAGACGGTTCCCTGCCCTCAGGCTTACAATCTAAAAGACACGACACAAAAGGAGAAGGGAATGGTGGTGGGGAAGGGGATGAGGTCTAGTGGTTTTTCTCTCCCTCTGATGCCTGGGCCAAGGCAGATGGACTAGAGGGAGGGCTCTTCTTCTTCAGGCTAGCCCTGGTGGAGCTGGGCCTTCCTATTCACTCCCTCCCAGGCCGAAGGATGACAGTTATGGAGGGAGGAGCCTCTATCTTCAGGCTAGAGGATGGAGCAGGGTAATTAACTGTAAGTAATTGAGCAGGATCTTCCACCAACCAGGAAAAGAAATCTAGCATTACAAAAGCCTTTTACAGGGGTTGGCATTCTAATAGAGGATTTCTAGGAACCATTTTTGAACTTCAAGCAGCTAACATGTTAACAGCTGGAATCTGCAAAAGGTCCCAGGCCTGAAGTATATCAGACTAGGATTTAGCCTGTGTTTCAATCTTACATACCGGCTCAAAGTGGAGAGCTACAGAATGACTTAAATACCTTAAAGATACCAGTTCCTATCTGATTTTGGAAGCTAAGTAGGCCTGGATAGTACTTGGGAGACTGCCAATGAATGTCGTGTGCTTAGGCTATATTTCAGAGGAAGGAAGTGGCAAAACCTACTCTTGAATATTCCTTACCTAAGAAAATCCTATGAAATTCCTGGGTTTGCCATAAGTTGACAGGTAAATTTAGGGTGCGTGCCTGTGCACACATGCAGAATGAATATCTGTACTAGCCACAAATTTGCTGAACTGTAATAAGAGAGAATTACACATGTGATGAGGACTGATCTTTAATTTGTTTTCTATGATGAGGCACAAAAGCCTTTCCTTATAAATCCATGCAGCCTCGTCTTTACTGCTCAGTGGCCATGCTCCCCAGCAACTTGTAAGGAGACTGATCTGACTGAGTGCAATTGCTAATCCCACAGAATACCTAGGCATTCTGACAACTGTAATTAAAACAATAACAACAACCATAGTGTTTCCAGGATCTGAGTAAAGAGGGAATATTAATCTACACATTATTGTTATGAACAAAACCTTTGGTAGTTGATTGATTTGAAGGGCCAGGCAGAAAAATACCCACAGTGGGCTTTGTGAAGAAGGTCACCTTCTTGTCACTGTTGCCACTGGGTTGTCCCTCTGTTCCTCATCTTCAGTGCTGACCAAACTATTAAGGCATGGACCCAGGCCCTCTTGCCAGAGCTGTAAAACATCAAGGGGCATCAACAATGAGAAGAAAGATGGTGGAGATGCTCTAGAGGTCAGTAGTGCCCCCCTGTAGGCTATGAACTTCAGTAGGCCCCAACTCTGACCATGTGAAACATCCTTCCATGGTTGTCTTGGTCTCCATGCTAGGAAAAGGCGCAGTATAAATTATTAAATAAGACTCAACAGTAGGGATGCAAATCATGTGGTCCTCCAGATTTTGCTGGATTGCAAGTCCCTGGCCTACCGGCCTTGCAAATGATGAGAAATGCTAGGAGTTGCAATCCAACATCTGGAGGGCTGCATGAGTCCCATCTCTGCCCTAACTTTCTGAAGAGAAGGGAATATTTTAAAAGAATAATGAGTAGGCTTTTATTTTCTTGGTCTGACACATTCTTGACTGGTGATGCAGCAGTAGGGTTCAGGTAGAGGTGTGCAGTTGTATTTTCCTGTGTGGTTAAGCAATTGCTGCAGGTCAGACAGCCTGCTCTCTGTCTGAGGGTGTCTGAACCTCCTGAACATCTGGTGTGACTAATAGGTGCTGATGGGTAAGGGAGTGAAGAAAAGATGAGAAGAGAAACAAGGTGCTGTTTTATGGGGGAGAAGCTGAATAAAGGAGATCATAGCAAAGTAGATCTAATGGGGGAAGAATGAACCCGGCTCTGTTCTGTCTCATTCAGAGAAGGCTGCTCAGAAGGATAAAAGAGTTTGTGGTGGGGGGAGGATTTTCATGCATTCATCTCTTAGTGGTGAAGGGAAAGTGACGGCTGCAGGCTCATTTCTCTGCTGGGATGTGTTTGGTGTCTGTCCACCTGCCTTGATCTTTGGCTGCCACCTCAGGGAAACCTATCGTGTATGTATATATCCTGCCGTTGTTGCCATTTTGATGTCTCTCCCTGCATTTGGAGTAACAAAAGGTGGGTGTGCCCTTGTCTGCAAATGCCTGACCTCCCCAGCTGGCATTTTGCACAAGATGCCTTGTTCTCTGCTCTCTGGTTCCCTTATTTTTATATAGGGAATGCTTTGAAATGGATTAGTCTCTTTTCTCTTTTTAATGGGAAGGAGGACCAATTCAGAGAGGGAAATCTGCCAGACATTATAAGGATTAAACCAATAAGGCTTCTTTTCTCCTCAAAGCAGGCTAACCTATTATTCCTCCACTGGAAAGATAATCTTTGCATAGGATAGGATTTTACCTACAAGGGTTAAGCAGTTGCCTTTGTCCTTTTAAAAAAATAAATAAAAATGATTAGAGGCAAGGTCAGTAAACACTCTTTGTCCTGTTATGTCTAGCATTGCACCAGTGTTAGATGCCTCTTGCCCTGTTGTTGTTGAATGAGGGCTTCCATTGCACCTTATTGCTGCAGCTAGAAGTAAAGTACATATCTGTGTGGTGCACAGGAGAATATTAACACAAACTGTGTTGTGCTGCCTTAGCTCCTTGAACTATATTGCCTGTCTACCTAGGATTCTCATAAATGCACATTGAATCTGCCCATTGTCTGGAGCTGCTGCTAGCTGGCTGAGTTAATTTTCACAAGGCATTGTTTGCGGCTGGGCATATACTGATACATTGATTCAATTTAAATCCTTGGTGAGCCAATTTTAGCTCTAACAACTTTGCCAGAGGTTGGAATGTTACTTTTTAAAAGTTACTTCTTGTTGGAAGAATGATGTACAACATTGCTAATTACATTACTGATCATTAACAGCATATTTTAGGTTTAATTGTTAGATTCTTTTAAAAGGCAAAAAATTCCTCCCCTATGTTCTAGGAATAACAAGGCTTACTCATTACACACACACACACACACACACCCCACACACATACACATATACACACTGCACCAGTTATTGGCATCATTTTCTTTTTAAAAAGTAACAAAATTGTCATGAGCCGAAAATACAATGTGTCACATTAGGGATGCTAGCAATATATTGTTTGCAGACTCAGAACTCTGTTTAGAAGGCTAGATTATTTTTCTGTCATCTTTTGAACAAGTATAATGAATAAAATGTATACTCATACGAAATACAAAAAGGATTTGGCCAGAGCACTGTGGATTGACATGATGGATCATTAAGACAATCTGTATTGAGTTTGTGTGTGTTTGTGTGTTGACTGCACACTAATCTTATTGCCACATGGTCATGAAATGAACAGCTGGTCCTCAAGCACACATTGAAGCTAGCAAATTGTTGGCATCCCTTTTTTATGCAGTGTTGAACCAAAAATACCAGTCTAATTAGGCATTCCTTTTCTCCCAGCATATGTAGAATATGTGCGCTGTCGTCTTATCATATTTTCTGCTTTTTGCACCTTTGTATATGTTTTCCCTCATTTATCATTGTGTGTTGTTGCCCTTCTTCTTCTTCTTCTTCTTCATCTTCTTCTTCTTTTGCAATACATGTTATGATACTTCTGAATTTTGGCAGCTGAATATATTGCTCCTTCATCACTAATACACAATGGAGCTTTTGCATACGTCCAGATACCTTCAACAATTCTTGTCCAGTGTCTTGTTTTCCCAAATTCTCTGGGAAAGCAGATCATGAAGGTAATACCTCCCCCCCGTCCTGTCATTTCTCTCCAGAATTTGGTATCAAGAGGCATACTGCATCTAGGCTGGCTCTACTATTAGGCAGAATGTGGTGGTGGCCTGAGGCAGCAAATGCTATGGAGAATTTTGCACCTGGTGAAATTGAAGGCGAGAGTTTTGCACCTGGTGTTTTCAGTGCAGTGGAAGACAGAAATGGAGTCTGTCACCAGTGCTGAAGAAAGAGTCACCTGCCAGCCTTCTCAGTTTTGTTTAATGAAATGGGAGGGGTAACGTCTTGTTCTTAGCCACAGCAAAATATCTTGGGCAGGCCTTGCTGTTTAACAAGCCATTTATGTAACTGAGCCTTCCCTGACCTATGGCCCTCCAGATGTTGTGGACTACAGTCTCCATTAGCACAGCTAATTGTCAAGTGATGGAAAATACAGTCACTTTAAAAAATCTTGAGGGTCCCTAGTAGTGGGAGGCTGAATCCATCTTGAATCTGGTATGGTTGAATGCCATGGTCAGAAACAAGGATCTATATTGGGCTGAACAGCATTGGAGCCTTGTTCAAGTGTAGATGGGAATAGGTGTGTGCATCCTTGGCCCTTGTGAAATTTGATACTTCTGTGTTGGCCAGGCCTGGTATAATTAAATAACTAGAGCCTAGCATTCTTTCATTTTGGTCCAGCATTCTGCATTGGTCCAGTTGTTGCTGCTGTGTGGTTTCAAGCAATTTCTGACTTATGGTGACCCTAATGCAAGCATCTCACAGGGTTTTCTTGGCAGATTTCTTCAGAGGGGGTTTGCCATTGCCATCCTCTGAAGATGAGAGAGTGTGACATGTCCAGCGTCACCCACTGGGTTTCATTGCTGAACGGGGATTTGAACCCTGTTCTCCAGAGTCTTTGGTGGGTTAAAGACCGCCCGTTTGGGGCGGGCTGCACCCGCCCCTTTCCCCGGTGTATCGGGGCCTCAGCTGCCAGACCGGCAGCCTCTGAGGCCCTGATCCGCTGCTTTCCAGGGTGCGGGGAAGCAGCAAAAGGCCCCTTCCCCGCAGCCTGGAAAGGGGTGTCCTTGGGGCTTCAAGCCCCAAGGATACCCTGCGGCAGTGGGGAGGAGGAGAAAGGGGCCGCTTGGCTCCTTTCTCCTTTGTGTCGCTGGGTGCAGCTGTGTGAAGGCTGCGCCCAGCGGTGCAAACCAGGAAGGAGCTCCGAAACGGAGCTCCTTCCTGCTCCGCGCAAAGGGCGCACTAAGCGCCCTGGCGTGGAGCGATGACGTCACATCCGCGCTGCCCCGTATAGAGGCGGCGCAGTCGTGACGTCGTCATGGCGGCCCCCATGTAGATGGGGCGCCGCCATTTTGTACGGACTCAGTCCGTACTAGGGTTAGGGGGGTGCGGAAGCAACACCCCTTCCTAACCCTAATACGGACTGATTACGTACTAAAAGGCCCGTTTGTAACAGGCCTTTGTGTTGAAGCAGATGGGCAGCCAAGAGTGGCCTCTGGCTGCTCAGCCGCTATTGGCCCCGATTGGCCTGGATTTGTGGTGACCACATGGCCCACTCTCAAAACAGGCTGCTTCCATGGTTCCACATGGGCCACCAGCAGGAGCATTCTTTTACCATTCCTTTTTGGGCTGGCTCTTGCGGCCTCCCTGCAGCTTCAGAGCAGCCTCTGGATACTCTGGAGGATGTGTCATCTGCATGCCATGCCCCCGAAGCAGCCAGAAGGTGCTCTTTTTGGCTTGTTTGTTTGGGGCATAATCCAACACTCAAACCACTATACCATACTGGCTCTTCCCCCTAGGATACCAAAAAACTTTTTAAATTCAAAGGATCTCTCACTCTTTAAGATGATAGGGGGAAAATGGGTTTTCCCCCCACCCTGGGTGTTGCAGCCATAAAGAGGAGCATTTTTAAAAATCAGAAGTAACTTCTGATCACCTCTGCTTTTGAAAAAAGACCCTGCTTAGGGCACCATGGACGTCAAGAAGGCTTTTGCAGATATTTTTAAACGAGGAGTTAGGTGGAGCCCCCTAGACTTTGGTAGGGAAATACATGCATTATGTAGACCTCACAAAAGTGCCCACTTGTGATACTGGGAGTATCATCCAATAGAGTGCTGCTGCTCAAATTGGTGATTCATGGACTAGAGCTCTTCCATGAGCCACTGGCTCCTGGTCCCTGGGGAATTTCTAGGAACAATAGAAAAATTGTAGCCAATAGTACATGGGGAGGGGGGAGGAATTACCAGTCCCTCAAATCAGATAACTAATATATATGTGGGTAGTGACTCCTGCTTGTTAATGTCTCTTTTAACTATTTGTCTCAACATCACCTGCGACTGCACAGCTTGGGAAATTATTTTTTAAACTACAACTCCCAGGATCCCCTAGGCAATATGACCAGTGGTTATAATTGCTGGTGCCTTCTGGGTGATGTAGTCCAAAATGATCTTTCTCAACCGCCTGTGTATCTTTTTTCAAAAAAAGGAAACATCTTCCTTAGGTCTGCCTGACTTTCCAGCCATCATTTCTGATTCCATAGCCTTGTTTCTTTCCTCCATTGACACTAACTAGTGGCCAAATAAGGACAGAGCATTATATTCTTCCCTAAAAAGTAAATCTTTCCCTACCAGCCTGTGAGTCAGTGGATAATAGGAGGAAATAACCATACACTCAGAGCAGCCTAGTGAATAGGGAGCAATCTGCTCATCTGTACTAAAGTTCTGCTTACTTAGCTCTACATATGTGGGCCCAGTCTCTTCTTTGTGCCAGTGTGCTTCCTCTTAGCAGAAAATTGAATTTTATTTTGGGAGATGATTAGTGGTAAATAGAAATCTTCAGGAAGAGATGGTTCATTATCAGCGTGACCTCAAAAGTTTCCATATTTCTTTTGCTGAACTGTCAAGTTGTTTTCTGCTTTAGGATTAGGTTCTGGTCCTAAAACCAATTAAATTAAAAAAAAAAATAGCTCAAAAATTGAGTTACATTCTCATACTAATGGATGGTTCTGGCTGTCCCAGTGAGCTCTTATATGTATTCCTGTAGGTCAGAGGTGGACAACTGTGGCAGGCTGGGGGGCTGGAGAAGTTGCTAGTCCACCAGAAGACTTTGTATGGTTGCACCCCTCACCACACCCACTCTGACAAAATAAAAATAAACATGTTTGTTCCCAAATTCTTCTGCGTAACATGGGGGCATTATCTCCCATGTTTTGGGGCCTTCCTGGGCCCCTAGAGGGCACTGGGGTAATTTTTTTTGATGCAAAACAAAAATTTTAAAATGGCTAAAAATTGTTTTGGGTAGCAGGAAGAGGTGTCCAAACATGGTGAAAGTACCTAGAGATTATTTTGTGAGCATTTTGAAGCATAAAAAAAGTTGTAGAAAATTTTTTGAATAAAATTTTACCGCTAGGAGCCACAGAAATTGCTGTGAGGGCCCATACTTTTTTCACTCTTGCTCTAGAGCAAAGCAGATTAAGATATGCTGAAACCCTAGCTGGAGTGATCAAAGGGTGGGCCATGGCCCTTCAAATCCTCAAGGAATACCATCACTTTATGTGACATGGTGTAGTGACATAGCATTGGGCTATGACTCTGGAGAAAAGGGTTCTAATCTCAGCTCAGCTATGGAAACACTTGGGCAAGTCTCACACTCACAGGCTCGGTGGAAGGCAAAGGCAAAGCCACTCTGTACAAATCTTGCCAAGGAAATCCCATGACAGACTTTCCTTAGGGTCACCATAAGTAAGAAATTACTTGAAAGCACCACCACCACCACAAAGCAACTCATACCACAGTGAAGATGCTGTTGATACGTATCTACTTTCTGCTTCTCTGCAACAACATTCTAGACATGTAAATGTGAGTGATGGGGCCTTCTTAGTCATGGAGCCATAGCTATCCTCATGTTCCTTGTTTGCTATGTCTTGCACAGAAACTAAACACATTGTTTTGGAGCAGGTCATCAGTATGGTGTTCTGTCCTGACCTTTTTCACCTCAAGATGTCTGCCTTTAGAATTTGAACTTTTGAGTATACAATTCTCTCTCTCTCTCTCTCTCTCTCTCTCTCTCTCTCTATATATATATATATATATATCTTTGACTGATATAATTTTTAACAGTATTGTATTTAACTTGTTCTAGTGTAAATTGCAGTAGACACTGCAGAAGAGCAGAAATGAATATAATATTGTTTGTTGATAATGTTGCCCAGTTTTCAAAATAACAAGAGATTGTTGAAATTAATGAGAGTCAGGAAGAAGCTATTAACAAGTTTATGTTTTCCCTAAATACCAAACAATAGTTTTGATTTCAGTTAACCTAGTCATGCATTTCTCTGTAAATTTAGGGTATTTTCCTTATTTATAAATTACATGAGACACACATTTCTGTCTTTTGCCCACACTCCAAAACCTCTTTTTGTAAAAAGAAAAGGGAAAGCTTTCTAATCCTCAAATAAGGGACAACTATAAGAGACATTTTCAATCCTCCAAATACGAGACATCTGTCATAATAAGGGATGCTGAGCAACTCAAGTTGTTGATGATGATAACAATGCTGTTCCTGATTAAAATGCAAATTACAGTACTGGTGTAATTAATGTACCCTGTATATTTTGCCTACATCAGCTACACCTGACTCTGCTGCCTTCCAGACATGAATACTACATTCTTCATCATCCCTAGCCAGTAGGACACATGACCACTAACCATGGAAGAAGATGAACAGGGGCCTCTTCTCTTCAGCTGCAAACCAAAGCCAAGAAAGCTGCATTGTTCATGTCCTTCAGCTACAGGAGCCGCTTTGATTGCTCACAGCAGGAATTCTTGGCTTTGAATGAGTAAGGGCCCCCAAATGTAGCTATGGAGAGGTTTTTCTTTCCCTCCATTGGTTCAGAGTACATTTTACTGACAAAGCTTGACTTCATGCTAAAATGAAGGGGGAGCTGAAGAATATAAAGGAAGCTTTTTAAAATAGATGGAGGCACCCTATATCAAGGAGCATGTATCTGGCCAGCATCAAAGTTAGAAAAAAAGCCAGTGTATTGGCAGGTGACTTGATAGGGCTCATAGAGAAGATGGCTTGGCATAGATCAGATACACTTGTAATGTGCCAGAATCACCATTTTGTAGTTTCATTTTCTTGATCAGAATGATTGACAAATAGTTTGGCCTCTCTCTAGTGGTCCCTGTTATCCTAGGATACTTCTAACAATTTGTTAACTATTCTGATCCTGCTTTTGGTGAAGATTTTCAGGATGTTGATAAAACTTTTTTTTAACCTTTCCTTGCATTCTTCTCCACCTCGAAATCTGCTTCTTTAGAATATAAAAATACTGAGCAAATTGCAGGAGATTTCATATCTTACATGCATGTAAGATATAAAATTATATTTAGCCTGGAAATATATTGCATCCCACTTGTATACAGAAATGCCTGGTTATTGCCATTCTATTGCAAAACACTGACAGGAAGGGGGTAATTTGCCTTGAAGGAAGCAGACATCACCTGCTTTTTTGTCATATCCAGACTTTGGAACTTCCTTGCATAAAAAGGTTTATCTTGCTGCCTCCTTGACACTCATCCACTTCAAGGAACCCAGATGTTATTGCTTGCTGAATAATTGTATGCTATCTTTCAGATTTTTTTAATCTCTAAGGGTATGGGTGTGTGAGAGAGGTAAGTGAGGAGTGTGAGAATGGTTTGCATCCTGTTAATGACTTACATATGTGTAAGTGAATGTAACCCTCATTTTGGATAGGGCACAGACTGCTATTCAAAGCGTCAAGCTATTTGAATAGCAATGGTCAATTGAAGTGGTCAAGCTTGAAGAGGGATCCCTCTTGCTTCTGCTTACAAGAAGGGAGGGAGAGCAGAAGTGATTTAGCTGGTGAAGATCCAGCTTCTCTGGGCTCCTGGGGAGAGGAAAAGGGGAATGCACCCCATTTGAGGGCATGCCTTCTCTCCTTACCCCCACAACCAAGGTGTGACTAGCTGCCTCTCTATGGTCTGAATGGCCTCTCTGCCATCCAGTCAGCTTGTCACGTGGTGGAAGAATACAGAACTGCACGTGGATAGCTACACACAGGTAGGATCTCAGCCACCTAGTGTTACTGTGGCTATTTTTTTTTTAAAAAAAAATGTGTTCCCTTCTATTGGTATTGCTCTTCTTACATTCTTATTTTTCTTGTATTCTGCCAATTTGTTTGGAATGAAAAGTGGGGCATACTTTTTTTTACAGTGCCACATCCGAAGCCTGGATGCTAGCCCAGACAAGGGACTTGTGTGGCCCTTAAGATTTCCAGCGTTCTTCAGTATTGTCAATGCTAGCTTAGGGCTGATAGGAGTTCAGTCGAATAACACCTGGAGGGAAGCATGATTCCAACTCTTGTTTCTAGCCCCCTGTTCTTGAGCACAGGTGAAAATCATTTGGAAGAAAAATTATGCATGGCAAAACCTGTGAGGTAATAACATTCTTCAGGGTGGGCTCTAGTATCAGACAAAGTGAAGTAATTGCCTTAGGTAGCAGATTCCAAGGAGCAGCATGGGTAACCTCTTGGCTGTTCTTTCTGGACTCACCAGTTGTTTCTCTTTTGAAGAACAGAGCTATGAGGCCACAGTGTCTCCTAGGTCTCCTAAACTAACCTGATGCCTCAAGTCTGGTGGCAGATGCTATGCCATTCTCAGAGTTGAAGTAAAATTCCACTGCAGCTCCAGTACATTTCTGTACATGGAATGCAGAGTGGGTACCATCTTGTCAGTTGCCTCAGGAAATAAAATGTATCAGGCCAGCCTTAATGTTTTTGTCTGTTATATCTTGAAGCCAGAGAGAATATTCTCTTTGCTTTTAAATCAGTGTAAGACAATGTACTAGAGAGTTCATGAAAACAGAAGGTGGAGGAGAGCCTTCGGTAATATACAGGCTTACCTCACCTAACATAGTCTATGACAATACTACTGTACTACTATCTGTAGTAGCTTGGAAATTGAAGGATATAGGAGCATCTTCACTGTTCTGTTAACATAGAGCCAAGATTGTTGGCTGGGACTTGTGACACCTGGGTTCAAACCTGGGTTCATCTATGAAGCTAAGAATGTGACTGTGGACCAGTCACACACTCTCAGCCTGGGTTATTGAATCAAAGTGGGAAGGAGGATGTATACTGTGTTGGAGGAAGCAGGAGGATATAAAAGAACCAAACTCATGATGAGTGTAATCTATAGTTCTGAAAACACACACAGAGAACAGGTGTTCTAGAACATTGTTCCAGTCTAGTTCCTATGTGGTTGGGGATGTTCAAGTAAATATTTTCCAACTTTTAAAAAAAACCTGAATCAGCAATGTAGCTGTAATTCTCATTTCCTTATGCTCTTGATACCTCAAATCCCCTTCTGCCCAGAGAATGCAATGTGACACCATCATGTGCATGCCTTTGGGGGACTTCCAATGAGACTATTTTCCATGTGAATCAGAGTACTTTCCCCTGTCCTCCTTGCTTTCTAGATGTATGTTGAAACATATATTTTGAGTTTGGTGGGTGAAGATTTCTTTCTTTCTTTCCATTTTTGGCAAAGGAACAGTTTATAGAAATGTGTTTGATCTTTAATCTGCTGAAAAAGGTAGCAATCTAAAGAGCATACTAGAACACAAACATACTTTGCAGCCCAATCCTTCTTGGAGTGTAGCATTTCAAGGAGGCAATGATTTACACATTGGATCTTTCCCTATGGTGGTGAGATACCCAAAATGGCATGCTGAATATTCACGGTTGTGCTGTCTTTAACAAAAAAATAAGTACACTGCTCCCTCGGGTTACGAAATTAATTCGTTCCGCGGCCGCTTTCGTAACCCGAAAAGCCTTCGTAAGCCGAATTGCCATAGGCGCTAATGGGGAAAAGCCGCGTTTCGTGCGAAAAAGCGCCGAAAAGCACCAAAAAATTTTTTCGTAACCCGAAATAAATTCGTAACCCGGAACAATTATTTCCAATGGGATTTTTTCGTATCCCGGAAATTTCGTAACCTGGGTATTTCGTATCCCGAGGTACCACTGTACTTTTATGGGTCCAGCTTTCTTGGTAACAGTTTTACCTGCATGCAGTCATATCAGTGGCTCTGCATGAATTCTGCATACATTTGGAACTCATTCATTTTCCCAGTGAGTCTTGTGGGTTTTTTTCTCTGTATCTAATGCTTCTTGTAAAGTGAAGCATCATTTGGGAGACATTAGCCTGTGTGCAGTTCTTGCAACTTTGTTTATAGAAACATTGTCAGTACCAAATCTTGGATCACTCCATCTTCCTTGAGGAGTGGATGTCAATTTAGGTTTCCACATGTTGGTCCACAGCTCCCATCACCCACAGCTATTGACCACACATGGCCAATCATCTGGACTGATGAGAGTTACAATTCAATATCCAGACACCCGAAACTGGGATCTGTTAAGGGAATACAGTGGTACCTCGGGATACGAAATACCCAGGTTACGAAATTTTCGGGATACGAAAAAATCCCATAGGGAATCATTGTTCCGGGTTACGAATGTTTTTTCGGGTTACGAAAAAACTTTTGGTGCTTTTTTCGGCTTTTTCGCACGGAATCGCGGCTTTTCCCCATTAGCGTCTATGGCAATTCGGCTTACGAAGGCTTTTCGGGTTACGAAAGCGGCCGCGGAACGAATTAATTTCGTAACCCGAGGCACCACTGTACTCTTAAAATTAATGTTCTGTCTTTCTCAGATATTATCCTGAAGAGAAATCAGTGTTCAAGGGTTAAATACATACATGTCAAAGTTTTCGAGTTTGGATCTAATAGCTGGTGAAAATTTCTCTGCCTGAACACCATAGCTTAGCAATAACTAGTTCAGTTTAAGTAGTTGTGTACTAACTAATTTCCCCCATGTTCTGTCCCAATTAAGAATACTCAGTATTACTGTGGTACAATGAATAAGGGGAGCTTTTCCTCATTATTCATTGCTGGAAGTTTTCTCAAGAGGAGGAGGATGTTTGGAAAGCACTGAGATTATCAGAAACCAGAGTTGGCAGGGATTGAACTTTGGATGTCTGGCTTTTGCATAGAAAGCATGTCCTCTAATACGTATTGCTCATTGCTGACTATGTTCCTTGATTCTAAGTGAATAAAGAAGCAGAGAACAGAGTTATTCAGTAGTGCAGGAAAATGCTCTGCATATACTTAGAGGTGCACAAAATATTTCTTATTTACAAATTCTCCATCTTTGATTCAATAAACTGATATTTGCAGGTTCTGTTTGCTGTAATATGCATTGCACAGGATCAGTGTCCTCTTGCTGGAATGAACATATGATTCCTTATTCACTCTTTCCATCCAAACAGTCTATGGTAGGGTTGCCATATTCCAATCTTGCATATCCAGGGACCTAATTTGTATATTATGCAAATTATTATAATTATGCATGTTAATTTGCATTTTGATTATACAAATACAAAACATTACTACTTTTTCTACCATTATGTTCAAACCCAGTAGCACTAACAAGCTAAGAGCTCTATTTCCCCCCTCCCATAATTGGGGAAGAAAGGGATGCTTCCAAGCAGCCCCAGAAAATAAAGGGACTCTTGAGGCTGCTTGCAGGGACGTAGCCGGGGGGGGGGGGGTGGTTCTGGGGGTCCGGAGCCCCCCTTCCATTAGAAAAATGAATGGTGTGTGCTGCTGCGCCGCCGCACTCAAGCCCCATTATAATGGTGGCACTTAGTCTGGACCTCCCCCCCCTTCCTAAAATCCTAGCTACGTCCCTACTGCTTGGAAGTAAAATTCCACTGTGCTGCCTAGTCCTAGGCTAGAGTCACCAACAACACAAAGTGATTTCCGATTGCCTCCTTTCTTTTCTTACCTTCTGGGCCTAGGGGAGGGAATGGAAGAATAAGGTGGCAATGCTAAACCTGCGCAGTAGCAACCAGAGCCTGTAGGGTAGGATGAGGCTCATGCCAGTCTTATTGCATGACCTTCTGCGTCATTGCCACTGCCACATTTTAACCTGCCCATCAGCCTGTGACAAAAGTGAAATCCAGGATTTACTGCTTCAACTGGACCAGCCAGCCAGGACATATTTTTAGTCTCTTCAGTGTGGGGTTTTCTGGGATAAATGGCCATCCTAGTCAAAGGTGGGGGGGGGTTAGGGAGGAGGATGAACAGCACATTGGTGGAGGTGAAAGGATAGATGCAGATCAGTGACCTAACTTAACAGGTTGTTAGATTAATTGTTATAGGAGAGCAAATCCTCATTTGGCAATCTCTTGTATTGCACCATGAATCCCATAATCACAAATCATTAGTCAGCCTGTACCTTTTCTAATCTGATGTGTCTAGATGGTACTAGACTGGAGAAGGCAACTTAAGTTGACAAAGAACATTTTTAGGGGGCTACTTTAAAAAAAATGCCACTGCCAGAGATGGCAATAACAACCAAATGCACCTTTCTCTGTCAATCCCATGGATTCTTAAAAAGCTAACAATTTCATGAACAACTTAAATAACAGTATCACTACAAATTAAATCCCTCTCATCCCACTATTAAAGACAACAAATTTATTTTCTCACTTCTATCAGCTTTAATGAATTAATTCCAAGCTCCCTTAAGAACCTGCAGCCACTGCCACTCAGAATAATAATAATAATAATAATAATAATAATAATAATAATAATAATAAATACTAGGTTAGATGAAGAAACAGTCTAATCTGCTGTGACTGTGTTATAGCAAAAGATCTTGGAAGTATTGCTTTTTATACTGGAACTACCAGAATTCTGGGAGAAGTACTCCAAAAATATATCTTTTCCAAGCTATGTTTGGTGGTTCCTTATGTTCCAGTGATTAATCTGAAGGGTCTTTAAAGAAAAGCATCAAACAAACAGTTTCTGAAGTAGATATGATCCCAGGGTTTACTTTTTTAAAGAGGAACTTTAGTACCAGATGTGAAATAGTGTGGAAAGAACAAGGATTGGTTCGTACACCACAAAGAAAGAAAAAAGAGCCATTCAATATGTTTCAGAAATACTTTATTCAAAACTAACAACCAGGACAAGTAAACCCTTCATAAACAAATAAAAACATTTTGAACCTTCTGGAGATCACTTTTGAACACTTCTCCCAGAATTCATCCAATGATGATTTTTTTTTCAAACAACCTCCACTTTTATTTTGTTTTGGTGGTGAAGCTTATAAATCTATGCTTCTTCGACATGAAAGGTTAACTGATGAAGTAGGATGATCTCGTTTTCTTTCTGTTTTGCTCTTCTCACACACTCAGTAAGTGATTTTAGAGGCAGGTGTTTATCTTGCCTGTTCTTTGTAAGCACACACAGCTACAGTAGGATCACCTAGAGTAGAATCCCATTCATTATTTCATTGTTTACTGCAGACCCTCAGAGTCTGTCTTTCTCTAGCCCTTCATCATAATTCTCTCAATGCCAAATGCTACAAAAAACAAACAAACAAAAACCCAAACAAACAAACTTCCAGCTAGAGAAGAGGCAAGAAGAGCTCTGTGTGTGTGTGTTGGGTTCCCATAAAAAGACTTTATAGAAAGGAGCTTCTTTGTCAGAGACTTTGTTATATGAGGTGTATTTATTTTTATTTGTTTCTTGTTTTGTGTTTTGTGTGACTGTTTGGGATAACAATCAAATTAATATAACCATAAAAACATGCTTACTCCATATTCTCCTTTTTCAATTTCTTCTTCCTTTATCTTCTGTCTCCTGTCTTCTTCTTTCCTTTTCCTACCTTCTCTATACCTCAAATCACCTTTCCCCTTCCTTCCACTACCTCCTTTCTCCCTTTCCTCTTCCTTCTTTCTCTCTTATTTATTTGTCAGAAGCTTTGTTAACTGATATATGCCTGTGTTTTTTCTTCTCTGAAAGGAATATTAGGTTCTCCTCAGCTTTTCCTTTTGCTTGTGCAACTCCTTATTTCTAGTCTTTTTGCATTTACATGTGTTCTAGGACTCTATTGACTGCTGTGTCTGTGGCAAAAAAATGTGTGAGATACCTATGTTATTGGGTGCCTCAAAAAGGAGTTTTTGCCCCACACAGTTTGGGGCTCCTGAGATTGAATGTGGAGCTGACAGCCGCCGTTGGTGGCAGGTTATTTATGTCTAGTGTAATTGGTTCTTTTCTAAATCATAAGCTGTGACTCTCTGTGCAGGGGGTCAGGAGTGGGTCTGTGGGGTGCTCAAGATAATTATCCTCTAGCAGCTTTCTGTGGTGGAAGGCTTTTATGAAGCTCTTTGGAAAAAGTCAGCTCTTCTCCTTCCCTCTCACCTATCCCCTTTGTGCACCTCAGCTGTTGATGACAGCATGGAATCAAAAGAGGAAACAACGTGTCTAGACAGAACAGAGTTAGAAAGCAGGTGAGTTGAGTATCTGAGTAAGGATCAGGTTCTTTGATTGCTCAAGATTATGCCAACAGTAGGAAGATGACTCACAGGCTAAAGTAAAGAACAGCAATCTTCAAGGGCAGCTGGTGCCTCCAAATAATGGGGTTGTCACAAGGATACCGCAAGTCAATAAGTTGCTACAATTCTTCCCCCTTTCCATTTTAATCCCCATGAGCCTGTGGAATCTTCTCACACCAACAATTATATTTAAATAGAACCTCTGTGTCAAGAGGTAGTATATCTTGTTTCCTGCAGATGGGGTTCACATTGACATTGGCTGCTGACCAGTGTCACAAGGATACCTTCAAAAGCCCATGGTTGGAAAACAAAAAGTTCCTTTTTGGCTATAATGACCAGAATCCCCCAATCACTTTACAGGTTTTCCTAAGTTCAGCCTAGTCTTCTTTGATCCATATAGCCCCTATCTCCATTTTTCATTTTTTTCCTACATGGAAAACTTAATTCTAATTGTCATATAGAGTATATTAAGGCATTCTTAGAAGTTCTCATTGCTAGTAGGCCTTGTAAGAGGAATAAATCAGAATGATTTGAACTTTGGACATAAAGCTAGGAGTACTTCTGGGCTCTACATCATGTTTTTAGGGACCAAGTGAAACTTGGGCCATTTCAGGCAAGCTTTGTATTTTTATTATTATTAACCTTTATTTATAAAGCGCTGTAAATTTACACAGCACTGTACATACAATCTTTTTAATTAGACGGTTCCCTGCCCTCAGGCTTACAGTCTAAAAAGACATGACATAAAAGGAGAAGGGAAAGGTGGTGGGGGTAGTAGGCTAATACATATAAAGTACATAGCAATACAGAAAATGGTTTGATAAAACAGGCATCAAAAGAACATCAAATAGCAAGCGACAATTATGCAATGCCTGGGAACGCTTCTCTGAACAGGATGGTCTTCAACTCTGTTTTGAAGCTGGTTAAAGAAGTGATGGCCCTTGCTCGTGGAGGAAGAAGGTTCCAGGAGTGAGGGGCAGTGAGTGAAAAGGGGCGAATCCGAGATGGGACAGATGAAATCCTGGGCTGGGACAGCAGACCTTGACTACCAGAATGGAGAGCCCTGGTGGGAAGGTGAGGAGAAAGAAGGTCTGATAAGTAAGGAGGGGCCAGCCCATGGAGGGCTTTAAACGTCGACAGCAGGAGCTTGTACTGAATACGGAAAGGGAGGGGGAGCCAGTGAAGGGATGCCAACACAGGAGAGATGTGGTCAGAGCGGTGTGGGTGGAAGTGATAATGCGTGCAGCTGAATGCTGGACAGAGATTAAAGGACTGAGGTGAGAAAGAGGAAGCCCAGCCAGGAGGACGTTACAGTAATCGTGTCGTGAGATCACTAGGGCATGGACCAGGATCTTGGCAGTAGAGGCGGAGAGATATGGTCGGATTTTGGCAATATTGTACAAAAAGAATCTACAAGCCTTGGCTGTGGTCTGGATCTGAGGGATACACGATAGAGAAGAAGCAAAGATAAAACCAAGACTGCGGGCTTGCTGGACTGGTTGAATAGAAATGTTGTCCACAGAGACAGAAAAGGAGAGATGAAGGGTGGGCTTAGGAGGAAAGACAAGAAGCTCCGTCTTGGACATGTTGAGCTTCAAACGCCGATGGCGCATCCACTGCGAGACAGCTGTGAGGCAAGATGAAACTTGCTGTTCAAGCCTTGGAGAAAGGTCGGGGGTGGAAAGATACAGCTGGGTGTCATTGGCATACAGATGGTAGGAAAAACCAAAAGAGCTAATGAGTTTACCTAAGGACAGTGTGTAGAGAGAAAACAGAAGGGGACCCAGAACAGAGCCCTGGGGAACTCCAACAGATAAGGGAACAGGAGAAGAAGTCTGACCACCTGTGACCACTGCAAAAGATCTGCCAGACAAATAAGATCGAAACCAGTCTAGAACAGAGTCTGAGAACCCAAGGTCAGAAAGTATATCAACTAGAAGAGAGTGATCAACAGTGTCAAAGGCTGCAGACAGATCAAGAAGGATGACAACAGAGTAAAGGCTATTTGCCTTGGCCAGTAAAAGATCGTTTGAGATCTTGGTGAGGGCTGTCTCTGTAGAATGCCTTGGGTGGAAGCCAGACTGAAAGGGATCGAGAATGGAGTTGGCTTCAAGAAACTCAAGACAGCGAGAATAAACAACCCGTTCCAAAACCTTAGAAAGAAAGGGAAGAAGAGAAATCGGACGATAGCTAGACAAAGAGGAAGGGTCAAGAGAAGTTTTTTTCAGAATTGGGGAAATGAGAGCATGTTTGAAGTCCGAAGGGAAGGAGCCTGTAGAGAGAGAGATTGAAGATATGTAGAAGCGAGGGCAGAAAAGAAGGAGCTATAGAGATTAGAAGACAAGTAGGAATTGGATCAAGAAAACAAGTTGCAGGTTTGCAAGAGTTCAGAAGTGTAGAGAGTTCATCCAAAGAAGCAGGAGGAAACACAGAAAATTTGTTAGGCGAGGGCGATAGAAGATTATGAGCAGAAGAAGAATTGGGGGGACTATCTCAGAGCGAATAGTGGTGATCTTAGAGATGAAATAATTAGCAAAGTCAGGAGAGAATGATGAAGAGACAGGAGGAAAGGGAGGTTTAAGCAAAGAGTTGAAGGTGGAGAACAAGCACTGCGGGTGCCTCTCATTAGCGGAGATCAATGATTTGTAATCATTCTGTTTTGCCATAGAGAGGGCGCGTGAGAAGGAAGAAAGAACAAATTTGAAATGGATAAAATCAGGCCGCTTTTTGGACTTTCTTCAAAGACGTTCAGCCGCTCTAGAGCAGGACCGGAGAAACCTAACGATGGGAGTAAGCCAGGGCTGAGGCCTAGTCTTAGAGGAAGAAGTGCGTACAGACACAAGGGCAAAATGGTCAAGAGTCAAGGAAAGAGTGGAGTTAAATAAAGACATTGCTGAATCAGCAGAATCCCCGAAATTTAGGGAAGAGAGAGATGAATCCAGGGTCTGACCAAGATGGTTAGAGTCAACAGATTGAAGGTTACGAAAATGGTGTTGAACAGTATGACGAGGAGGAGGAGTATAAGTGAGAGCAAAGGAGATTAAGTGATGATCAGATAGTGGATGTCCTGTGTTCCTGGAGACTGCAATAAATGAATGCAAGTTGAAGACATCTGTCTGTAATGCATTTTAAATATCAAAAACTAATGCTTGCTTATGTTACCAGTTTTTTGGAAGGCAGCACAGAGGTGCAAAAGTTTACAATAGCAGCAAGTATAAAATATTGATACTTGTATTTAGGTCATATGCTGATCCTGAGTGTAGAATATTCAACAGCAGCCTTTGAGGGAGAAATTTTTGGCATTGAAAGAGTTGCGTCTCTACTTTTTCTCGTATTTTCAAGCAATGCTGACTGTGACAGGACAGGCTCTAGAAGCTGCAGTCCAAAAAAGTAACTTTTCCAAGCTCTCCTTGTTTTTAGGTCTGACCAGTAAATATGAGCACTCCATCACCATCCCCAGCTAAGTCTTGGCTCTTCCTTTCAGTGGCTCTTCTCATGCACTGCTGGATGTTTACAGATCACTTATGTGTAGAATGTTGCCTGTCTTAGCAAGTAATTCACATCTTGCTTGCTTGCCAAGCCAAAATACAACTGATGGTGACAACTTGATTGTCTTTCTGATCGTGCAGGAAGCCATGGGCAGCCTATATATGATCAAGACCAGGGCTATTGTTTGCCATCTGATCTGAGATGGTCTTCATGGTGTTCGTTTGCTCAAGGCTTTCTTGGCCAGACAAACTCAATTGCTCCTTTAAAAAAAAACCTCTCTCTCTCTCTTTCTCTCTCTCCCCTCTCAACTGAAAGCTGGCAATTTTTTGCCCTTATCATCTTTGAGGAGACAGAGTGTATGTTCCTGTGTTTAATTAAATTATCCTTTCCTCCTCTCTCTAACCCTTGACCGCCTGGACTTCTAATTTCTCTCTCTCTCTCTCTCTCTTTTGATGCTGACAGCATTCAGATAAGTAAGTGAATATGTTCTTATATTCTTTTTTTGGAGAACAGTCGCCCACATGATCTCAAATTTGCTAACTAGGCTGCATCTATTATGGTGTTTTCTTTGGCTTCCTTTTATAGGTGATCAAAGTTGGCTTGCTTGATTTGCTTATGGATATTGCTAAACTGGTCTTAGTTTTCTGTCCATCATTGCTAAATTCGACATTGTTGATTGTGAGACTGTATTAGCCCACTATGTTAAACTGTTTTTTTAACATCACAGGCATGAGTGTGAACTAGGTGCAGCACGTCATGGGCTGTTGTGCTCTCCTTTCCACCTAACGTGAAATCCATGAAGAAGCTTATGGAAACTCCAGTTTGCTTCCCCCCTCCTATTCTTGGAGTTCTGACTCACAATAACTATGATTCATTTAAACAAGCCAGGTTCAGAAACCAACATTTTGAAACCAAAGAGGTGGTTTGCTTTATAGTAACTGTTGTTAATGCTAGTCACAGTCTGTTGCTTGTGGTCATAACAACAAATCAGTTAAAGGAAAACAAACACTGAAAGTTCTGAAACTCCTGTTGGCCGCAGAAGTGTAGAACTTTCTACTGCTCATTCTTATTCATGTCCATTACCCTTTACTACATTTTAATACAGTGTGTAAGCTTGGCTTCTGTGGCTATGTATGACTTAGCTCCTTGTAGCCCACAGTGGTCAGATTTTGCCAGCTTCACTACTCTGAATTCTACTTCCCCTCCTGCCATTGCACAGCACCATAATTCAGCAATGCAATAGCAACCAAGAGTGAATGTTTCAATTTCTGGTTTGGTAAAAAGAACAAACACATTAAAACAAGGTGTGCAGTGGAACATGCACCTTGCTTTAAAGAGTACTCACACATCTGGGAGGTTTTAAGGAACACAGTTGGCTGTGACTGTTTTCTAATGGTGTGAAAAGAAGCTTTTTTTTCCTTTTCAGGGGCCCCAGAGATCACAAAAATGGATGGGGCCCCTGCATGCAATGCATGAGATAGATTTTACCCATTCCTGTTGTAGCTGGCAAAGACAAACTGCCAGACCCAGGCTGTCTCTAGCTTTATACCACACTTCAGAAGGAAAGACACTGTGCCATCATCACATGTCTGGATACCACAACAAGGCTGCATTTCAAGTTCTAATCTGTTGAGGACAGGCTTGATGTCTAAAAATGCTGTAAACATAATATTTTAAGAACTGTACAGTGACACTCACTCACATGTTAGTACTGTATTCACTTGCCATGTAATTATCTCAAACAAGCCCCTAGACTTTCCTGCAACTTAATTCCACACAGAAATTACAACAGGCATTATCAGAGAAATAATTTTGCATATTTCAAAGTACAAAATATCATCTAACAGTGAACAAATGGAATATTTTCCTGACTTCTGCTCTGTAGCCTGTGGTGCTCGCTGGTTTCCATTTGCTCCAGAGGGGCAGCAGGACCCCTCTTGCATAGTAATGATGGAGGCCTGAAGACATATCTGGAGTCTGCCCTATGTCCTGAGTTTTTGGTTTGTTTTTTTTTTTAAAAAAAGGCAGAGTCTTAATTATTGAATTATTAAAAAGGAATAGTATACACCAAATGAACAGTTACCGTATATACTTGTCTATATGTCTAAAAATTTATGCCCAAAAATTGACCCCAAAATCCTAGGTCGACTTAGTTACGGGTCTGTATGGTAATTTGATAGCAACTCTTTCAAACTTCCCCATTCAGTTTCTTTCTGTCCTGAGCCAAGCAGCTAGAGTCCTTTTATTATTATTATTATTATTAACCGTGATTGATTGATTGCTGTTTGCCTGGTTAGGTGTCTCCGGGTGTGAAGGCTGAAACACTAAAGCTTCCTATTGATTGCTGCTTCCTTCTTGCCTCTTGCGTACACACACACTGAAGGAGCCTCCAAGTTTTACACTCAACCTATCCACTAGTCATGTCAAAATCCATAATTCTGGCCCCAATACTTGCCCTCAACTTATACATTAGGTCGACTTATAGTATATACAGTATGTCCAGTATTAAATGTGTCAGATCTCTTCAACTGCCTTCAGTAATCTGTTTCTGATCTAAAAGCTATTTTAAAAAACAATGCTTAGGACTGTTACATCAAGGAAGTGCCCAACTGGAGTTCATTAACAGATCTGACAAAGGATCTCTTAGCTTAAATAAGGATTTATAAAAGCTTATCTTGTTAGAAAAATGTAATTGTTGCCCAAGTGCTGTTTAAACTACTATTGTTTAGTATTCATTGCTGTGCCAGAAACAATAGATTGTGTTTTAGATAGTGTCTCGGCATTACTATCAGGATGCGTTCATTGTGTTTTATGTTATCCATGAAATCTTGACTTTCTACTTGAGTCAAGATGTAGTAAATACATCTGTTATTTCTAGTAAAATGCTGTCTTGCCAATAAAATGCCTCAGTATTATAACTTGGAAAAAATACTTTTTTGGATGCAGAACTCCCATAATCCCCCACACTGCAAAGCCAGGAGATTATGAGAGGTATCATCCTCAAAAGCTGTTTTTCTATGTTCTTTACCAATATATCAAAGTTCCTGAAAACAGTGGTCCAATTTGCACTGGAGAAATAATGCAGTTTGACACTGCTTTAACTGCCATAGCTCAGTGCTATGGAATCCTTGGATTTCTAGTTTGTTGTGACACTAGATCTCTCTGACAGAGAAGGCTAAATGTCACCCAAGACCACACATCCCAGAATTCCATAGTGTTGAGCCATGGCAGTTAAAGCAGTGTCAAACTTCATTATTTCTGCAGTGCAGATTAGATCTGTGTGACAATCAAAAGTCCACCCTGTCAAGGAAAAAGCAACATGGGTTATACAGTACAGTAAATGAAATAAAACATGTATGTGAGAGTCAGGGTGACTCAGCAGAAGCCAATTGGGAACCACACAGGTGTAAATGGTAATACAATTAACAAGTCCTGAGTGCCAAGGACAAGAAATGTAAAGTGGATAATTGGACACACCTGACAATTGTTAAGTGGTCAAGGCTGAGATGATGAAATCACTAATTGTAGGATGAACCAAGAGAACCAATGAGAATGAGGTACACGCCTACTGGGTGGAAACAGACAACAGTGGGTGGTATCATCCAATGACTATAATAATGACTATGCATCCCAATGTATTTTGTGGGTTGTAGTAGTGGGTAGTAGAGTGGATAGAGTGAGGAGTAGTGTATTGTTGTGTTGGATAGTTTGGAGCTGTATATAGTAGAATAAAGTAGATCTTTTATATAAGACTACTGAGTTGTCTGGTGTCTTGGGTGAAGCTACAAGAACCAGCTGGATCCTGAAGAAGGGTGAAGACTTCTGTGGAAGCAAGAGTGAGAAGGCTTGGAGAGTTTGTCGGGGTCTTCAGCCTATTCTCTGTAACTCTGCTAAGCTTTAACCACTGGCCAAAACTGGTCAGCGCGGTGCACAACCAGGTGGTGAGTTCGAGCCAGAGGTGAAGAGCTACAACTCCCATCATCCCTGCAGTGCAGATTAGATCTGTGTGACAATCAAAAGTCCACCCATCCTGCAAGGGACTCAGAGTAATGAAATGCATTATCCTTTTAACCATTTCATCTTCACAACAATTTAGTTAGGTGACTAGTCCAGGATTGTTCAGTGTGCTTTATTGCTGAATAGGATAATTCCTCAAAAAAGGAGAAAACATAATTGTGTAATGATTAAACATTCAAATTTAGAAATAGTTATTAAATGGAAATAGAAATAAACTTGGTCTCACTATCATGAAGAGTACTGTAATCAAGTGGTTGGTATCCTTACTGTGTCTGCTCTTCTGTTGTTGGGATCTGGTTTCTTTTGTCCTGCAAATAGAATGTCCTGTAAAACCAGAGCTTCTGGGGGGACCTGAGAGTTATTCAGGGGGGCACAGACCTGGAGGATCTGATTCCTCCTCTTCCTCTACTTCCCAGACTTTTTTATGTATAAAATTTACACATGTCTTAATTATCGAATTTATTTAAATAAAATTGTTCTAATTTGAATGATGTTATTTCCCTATAGAATAGTAAAATATGAATATACATGAATCTGCAAATGAAAATACACACACTAAATAAACAAAATATTTTTATTCATATATAGTGGGTCCTCGGTATCCATGGGGGATCCTTTCCAGACCTCCCCCGTAGATACCAAAATCCACGGATGCTCAAGTTCCATTGTCCCCAGTGGTAGTGTATGCATGTGGCCGTGCTGCCATTGGGGATAATGGGACTAGGAACAATGGTGCTGCTCCTAGTGGCAGTGTGGCCATGTGTACGTGCTGCCATTGGGACAACATGGGCTTGCCATCTGTGGATGCTCAAATCTGCGGATAGCAAGTCTGCAGATACCGAGGTCCCACTGTACTACTTTGGGGGAGGGGGGCAACATGTGCATGTACATATAAGGGTCTCAAGGGATATATGTAAGAGTCCCAAGGGTAAAAGGTTTGAGTACCACCGACTTAAAATGGAGGACTGCCTTCTGGCAACTCCTTAGATGACTTCCCAGTAGGGCCCATGGTCATGGCATGGTTAAAATGAGTTTGGAATCTGCTTTTCCACAGTCCTTGTCCAATGCTGCTGCCCTCCCCAGGTCTTATGTGGTTGGTTGTCAGTGTGCTCTTGGCTCTTCCAAAGAAGCTATTTAAAAATTACTGTTTATTTATTTATTTTTATAGTCAACTTCATGGTGAAGTGTCTGGCCTACCAGGAGGAACTGAAGATGACAGGTGGCTGGTGAATAGCTCCACCTGCTACTATTTCAGTAAAGAAGTGTGGGGAGTGGGGAGCTGCTGTATGGTAAACTTGTGGGGAGACTGGTAGGGAAGGCTGCAGAGTGTCAAACAGGCTGGCAGAGAGAGTACAAGGATTTACCCAGTGTTCTACCCAGGAATTAGTCAGCCTTGGACCAGCTTAGCCGCATAACATGCTCTCAGCATATATCCTAGGGCAGTAGTCTTCTAGATGCCCCTATGTGGAGTGCTCTGCTTGCAGAAAAGATGATTGAAAGTCATATTCTTCAGCATGGGTAATCTTGTTTGTAGCCTTACATCCTTAAGGATTTTGAGCTAGTAACATTCAGAATTTGGAAAAAGAAGTTTTTTGAATTAGATCTCCCAGAATCCTACAGCCCATATGACCATTAGCCAGACTGACCAGGAGATTATGGGGTCTAGTTCAGAAAAGGGTCACTTTTCCAAGCTCGACTTGTGTGTTTTATATTTTTTGTATTTTCTTCTTTCTGCTGCTGCCTCTTATTGTGAAACATATATAAAGCGGTAGCTTTCTTTCACTCCCTCTTTCTTATTCTCTGTGTGTATCTCACACACAACTGTCAAAACTTCATTGATATCACTCTAGCCTCGAGATATTTGGATGCAACAAGTACTCTTTTATGCTGGAACAGGAGCAGGCAGTGAATCAAGGATATGTCACAGAAAGAATTGAATGAACACTCCACTGCAGCTGGATATCCTTGGGCTTCAGCCATTAATGTGGTCTGCATTGCCAGGGTGGCTTTCTTCCTCTTTTGCCAGCAATTTTGGTTTGTATCCCAAGGGAAGTCCAAGTCAGGAAATTGTGGTAAACTGGTTAAATTTCTGGAAGATAAACTAACAGCCTAATTGCAAATAAGATGATAGCTTGCATTGTAGAAGTAATGCTGTTGTTGTTTACTACTGTCAGATGACCTCTGTGAATGAGAGACCTCCAAGACACCCTGTCATCAGCAGTCCTGATCAGATCCTACAAACTCAGGGGCATGGTTCTGGCTTCCTTGGTTGAGTGTATTCACCTGTAATGTGGTCTTCCTCTTTTCCTACTGCCTCCCACTTTACCTAGCACTATTGCCTTTTCTAATGAGTCATGTCATCTTATATAAATGTGATAACCTCAGTTGGGTCACTTTGACTTCTAGAGAGAGTTCAGGTTTGGTTTGCTCTTGGGCTCATTTTTTTTTTTTTGTCTTTTTGACAGTTTATGTTATCCATAGAATTCTCTTCCAGCTCTACAGTTCAAATGAGGAAATGTTTTCCCTCAGCTTTCTTCACTGTCCAGTTTTTACAAGCTTACATAGAAATTACAGATATGATCATTTAATGCCATACACAGTACAGAATGTGTATTAGTGCTACCAAGAAAAAGACTTTCTGTCTTTTCATCTTTGCTGGGTTTTCGGTAAGAGTGGAAAAAGTGAAAAATTGGCATAGAAACTCCAGGAAGATGCCATGTGGAAAGTTACTGGACCCATGACTAAAGGGTTATTGTCAGAATAGGCTCTACCATGGGGCAGAGTGGGGCTGTCACCACAGGTGGCAGATGCTCTGAGGCAGGGAGCAACAGCAAAGTGCTGGCGGACAGAACTGTAGATGACACATTGTCTGCCCTGCATGACCTTAATGTAGCTGGCTGCCCTGCGGGTTTAGTAGAAGACAGTCTCCCCACATCAATGTCAAAGTAATCTTCAATCCAGTCTGCTCTTGAATGTGAGAAGAAAATAGGGAAATCTGGCAACCGTATAATCAAGTTCTGTTTGGAAGTATCCTATATCAGTTTAACCCAGTTTTCCCCAAACCTTTTGAATCTGGCATCCTTCTAACCTGTATTCTACCCAGGGGAAGTGGGGGGCTCTCAGACAAACTCCAGTTGTCTGTTCCACAGTGCATGGTGTCAGTGCTCAGATTACTTATGGGGACTTACAGCAGGATGGGGGCAATAGAGCTTGCTACCCTACTTTTGGATGGCCCCTCAACTACTGTATTTAGAAGGCTTCTAAAATTTATGGATTTCTGCTTGGCATCATATGCATAGATACTTTAAGTGAATCATATACATAGACTCTTCTATTTTGTCTTGTCTTTTTTGTTTTGTTTTCCTTACCCTCCCTTTTTTTTGCTCATAACTTTTGCGACATAATGCTACAGACAGCACAATTCGGCTAAAATTGGTAGCTATCAGTTCCCCCCAGACCCCATTCTTTTGTGTTGCAGCTTAAGCACTGGACTATTGAGTCATCACATGAATTCACTGCTTCTCTGTGCTCAGGCTAATTTAATGGTGGAAGCAGAAAAGAGATAAAACTAAAAATCTCTTAATCCTACCTGAAAAAAACAAACCCATAGGGGAAACTCCATTTGAGCAAAGCAGCTAATAGGCCCCAAATGGGAAACATTTACCACTGCAAATCCAGTGTAAACTACTGTAGATTCCCTGCAAGCCATCTTTGTATGGCAGTGCATATCAAGGTATCGGATCAGCATTTTTCTGCCCACTGTACAAGAGACCAGTACTGTATTTGTGCCATATTATTGTTGTATTTGTATTTCTTCCTGAGAACTCATTGTGGACTGGAAGCCAATGGTTCAGACACCAACAGCAGCCTCCACACCACCACTGTGAATAGTGTTGTTCTGTGGAAAAAACAGAAAATTGACACCTGCCACAGAATTTTCTCCCTTTCTCTTGAGTTGTTTTGCCCAGTTTTCAGTTATTTTGTAACTGCATTGTAGGCCTGCACTATAGTTTGAGAATTAGTGGTTTATATAATCCTTGGGATACTTTTAACTCTTGTACGTCTCTGTGTGTGAATGTCTGAAAGAGGTAGAAGCTGTCTCACACACCTTTCATGTGTGTTTGATCCATTCCCTTGCACCTGTAGTGGACTCCAGTTCAGACAGGAACTACAGACAGTTCTTGCCAGAGAAAACAAGGAAATCACTACCTTGGCTGCTTTCCTTCCTCATTGTCTTTGGCAGCTGTTCTTGTCTGCAGTAGTGAGAGGGAGAAGGAAGAAGCATCAGCCACATTTACACAGAAAACAAGGAAGGAAAACTGAAAGCAGTAACCTTTGTTTACCTTTTTTTGCTAAGAATTTGGGAATACATTGCTGTGAAGGTAAGTGGACAGTGACAGTAACAACTCTTTACATGCTAATGACAGCATTTCCCAGTGTTGGTTTCCCTAGATGTCATTTTTCAACTAAGGCCCCTTTTATCCCTATCCATTATTCAGTTCGCTGAGGCTGATGGGAGCTACAGATAAAATCTGGGGGTCCAATACTGGGAAAGGCTGCACCAGTCCTTAGAGAAGAAAAGGGAGAAATCTTGTGATAATGCTTAAATTTATAAGGGCAATCTTGCTGGCCAGTGTTGAGGAAAACATTCCGCAATCTTGTGATGGTAACAGAAGTCCAGTTGTCACCAACAGCTGAAGCAAGAGACAGCCCTGCACCACTTTAGACTGTACCACTACAGACTGAAGGTGTGGACACCTATGACTGGGTGCTCTACCATAGAAAATAAATATACATTCAGAAAAAGCTATTAGAAAGAGGACTTCTAGTCTATCTTTCTGCGAGATAGGCCAGATTTTTTAAACTTTCTATAGGGTGGGCTTTTGTATACAGGACATCTGATCATATGAGTCTCTACCTGCAGTCTGATGTAGGGCAGTCCAGACACAGTTTTAATACCCCATCTGCTCTTTTGCAAAAAACAGAGCAGATAATGTCCTGATAGGACACTATGACCTGAGTTTTTCCCCTCAGTTTGTAAGAAATGTGGGGGAGGGCATTCTACCCATTTGTCTCATTCCTACTTCAGAAGAGATTATATCATACTGCCTTGGCTTTGTCCTAGCTATTATTCTCCCTGCAGTGACTTTCCACATGTGCTGTGGAAGAATATGCAGAAACTTGTGCTTTCAAAAGGAGCACTGTTTCTGCCCACGATGGTTTGTGTTAACTATCATTTCCTTAAGAACAAGGTATCCCAGAGATATGGCTGGCTAACTTGTGTTTTGGGACTGTAACTCCCACCATTGACTGAGCCAGGTAAGACTGGAGGGCCACATGTTGACCACCCTTTGCCATAGAGGAAGAATAGGGAACATTTTGTTGTTTTGTCAAGGGCCATACTTGGTCAGACATGACATGCTAGCTGTTGCATGCAATATGCAGGGCTGGAACAAAAAAATGGACAGCAACACTCCCTTTTTTCTCTTGTATACTTTCATCTTCTTTTCCTTTTTACTTCCTGCTAAGTGGACTGGGGCTGCCCAAAAATATTTTTCTATCTGTGGCATACCAGAAAATGTTGGTCCCCCCAAAACAAACAAACAAACAAAAACCCTTTGTGCTGAATAAGTGATTACACTCAAGGGCAACCAAGTGTTTTGGAACCTGAGACTTAAAACCCAACAAATGCCTCTGTCTCCTGATGTATTGAAAGTGCAGCAACAACAATAAGAACATGAGAAGAACCATGTGGGATTACATTAGGAGCCAATCTAACCCACCATTCTGTTTCCTGACTGAGGCAGCTTCCTCACGGGAGAGCCAGCCCTGCAATGGGCTGCCATAGTTTTTTGGTTTTTTTTTTTTAAATTTTACTTTTTAGGACTCTACAAGTTGATAGTCTATTTACTCACTGGTTTATGGGTATTGAGTTGAGAGGGGAGAAGGAGATGTTGTTTGACATGCTGGAAGCTGAATTTTACAGCTGGCTGTCTCATTTATTAATTGCTTTGGTGCAGGGGAGGGTACAGGAGAAACAGCAAAATACTAATTCCTCTCGTCTGCCTTGTTTGTCTTTGGAGGAAGGGGGGAAATGGCTTGTCTTAGCTTATACAGAACTTCCCCAACTCTTAATAACTGCCATGGGGAGGAAGAATGGCTGGTTACTGGGTTTTCTGAAACACTTCCTGGAAGATTGTCAGCCCAGATTTCAAAATTCAAAATGGTCTTGGGTCATTTATAACAAATCCTTGGTTATCCAACATCTTGTTCTACTCTGAACGTAGGACAGGGAGAGTTAAGGAGATAGCTATTTCTCACCCCAGAAATATGATACTAAACCAGGAGGCATAAACAGCAGTGGTTCCTCAGGCAGGCTGATAGATGGAAAATGTAGGCAGGTAGGTGTGTGTGTGCATGTTTTACAGGTGTGCCTTGATTCTGTGTAAGTACAGAATGTTGCACTGGATGTGCACTTCTAGCAATTTCTGAAGGATTTTATTTTATTTTAGTTAGCTTCTGTACTAGGCATGGGCAGCCCTGGAGGGTCTGAGAGGCAAACTTCCTTTTGGTCCGCTCAGAAACAACGTGGGACACACTATTTCCCCAAACTGGAAGTGATATTCCAGACACTTCTGGTTTCTGTTTTTAGTGTGTGGGCCTTTTTGTGGTGCAGGGTTCCAAAAATCAAGACTGGAAACCCAAAGGCTGTATAAAATTCTCTTTGTGTCACACGTAGCTACCACCCCACACAGTTTCCATCTGTGTCCTACATGTTATGTTTCTAGACCTAGTACTGACTTAGCATAGATTGCTTTCTTTAATACGGATTATCCACAGTCACAAAAATAAGAGAATCAGCAAGTGAGGAGTCATATTTTAATCATGTAGATAAGCCATAGGAAATTAAACAGGATCAGCCTTGGTTAGTATTTGGATGGAGGACCACAAGGAAAAACTAGATAGTGTAGGCTGTATTTATAAGAAAGGCAATAGCAAACCACCTCTGAGTATTCCTGTTTTAAGAAAACTCTATGAAATTTATAAGTCAATATGTGACTTGAAAGCACACATGCACACTTATTTTCATAAAATCTCCGCTTTGCATTCTATTTGTATTCTTTCCTCCTCATGTGTTGCTGGAACAGCAGTGAGACAATGTAACTTCTAAATTTGAACTTCTCTCTTACTATGTTATAGTTGCGTTCGTTCAAATATGAGTCTTCCACTTTCTATATAGTTATAATCAAGCTATCTTAACTACTGCAGAGTTATAGATGAAAGCTGGAGCAAAGATGCCTTTAAGGCTGTACAACAACACACACACGTGTGTGTGTGTGTGTATGTGTGTGTGTGTGTGTGTGTGTGTGTGTGTGTGTGTGTGTATGCATGCCTAGTCAAGACTATCCCAGGCCATGAGATAGGCCAAAACATTCACAGCAGTCATTCAGAGCCAAAAGGTTGTGAGTTCGATCCCGGACAGGGCTCCAGGGTTCACTCAGCCTTGCATCTTTCCATAGGTCACTAAATTGAGTACCCAGGTTGTTGGCGGCAGTTATCTTACACACTGTAAACTACTCAGGGAGTGCTTAAGTGCACTGATAAGTGGTCTAGAAATGTACTTGCTATTGCTATAACATGGTCCCTTGAGATGTCATAGGAGGAAGGCCCTGGTGACATTATTAAGCATGAGACATTAAGCCTCAAGCATTATTTATAGGATTTATATCCCACCTTTCTCCCAAAATGGGATTCAAGGGAACCTTAGCTAAACAGAAAACACTGTTCAAATAAAAAACACCAAGTCTAACAAATGAAGGAAAAATATATACATGTGTGCTCAGGCCCTGAGATCTAGCACTCCTAATATGTATTTAGGTATAAAAACCTAGACTGCCTGCTCTCTATGCTCTAGAAATGTCCTTTATTCAAAGGTCAGATGCAATGTGACAGACAGGTGAAGGCCTTATTTGTATGTACTGCAGTCCTTAACTGAAACACTTAATTCAAATACCTGCCTTCATGCAGCAGAATTATTCTTAGAGAAATATTAGTGAAGTACAAATTATAACTCATCCTCTGACCAAGTGCTGTCAATCAAATGCTTCTTATTTTCCTAATCAAGAGCACTTTAAAATGTGGGGAATGTTAAACTGCTGAGAGAAGAAAGACTGGCATAATGAAATAAAACAACTATTCTGTTATCCAGTATTACTGTTGTACAAGGTTGGAACTTTAAAACAAAAGCAAGGGCTGAAAATAATATTTCTCCCACCATCATTTCAGACATATGTCAGGGCAGACTTTGGAAAGGTTATTTTAAAATGAATGGTATAATTTGGCTTATAGAAACCATCAATAATTGAGCAGTGGTAGGATGATACCTTGCGTCCCAGAGGATTATGAAATCCTCCTCAGTTATAGATGGTTTCAGCATGTCATTCTATACATTCTTCTTAGAAACAGAGCTTGGAAAAACTTCTATGTTAAACTACAACTCCCAGAATACCTTAGGTAGCATGCAATTGTCCAAAATAGTACCAAACACTGTATAAGTAATGTTGAAAGCTCTGCCTGTTGGTTTATTCACACCATTTATTTTTCTTCTGAAGTGTCTTGGAAACAATTGGTACCATCTGCAGGTCATTATAATAATGCCGTTCTTTAGAATACCCACCTCAGGATTTGGGGATTTTTTTTGATAGAAAAGCACTTCATTAAAGATGCACTTGCTTCTCCTGTTTGACCCTAAGTATTATTTCTCTGAGGCTGGTACAAATTCGTCAACAGAGACTTTTTTCTCACTTTCTCTTTCCTTGAAAGCCTTCCTGAAAAGGCATTGTTCTGTAAAACTAAAGGAGTCTAAGGCTGAAGGGAGTTGTCCAAAACTTTGGGGGCCACAGTTATGCACCCCACCTTAGAATCTAGAGTTGGCTCCAGATGCCCTTGATATTTCTAGTCAATGATGAAGCTCTTTCCTGCTGCCATAACATTGTTGTTCTTATTATCTGTGTACTGAAAAAAACTGCTGGAAGAAACTTAAAGTAAGGAGGCTGTAGGTCTTGAGACAACATGCTGTATAGAGAGGCTCAGCTACAAGTGGTAGAAGTTGCTTTGCAAATGTTTGTTTTCTGTTCATGTTTGTGTGTTCTCAAGAAGGATGTGAGGAAGACAGTTTTCTATTCATGTTTGCTTGTTCTGTCCTCACCCTGTGGTTGATGGACATCATTGAATTTCACATTGAGGTCCTTCATTGTGGAGGAGAGTTGCATTAATGTCCTGAATTTAGCTTCATTTTTCCTCTCATGATAAAGGGCTTGTAGGAATGGCTTGAAGCCTACCTTCATGGTCCATCCGATCCTGTTCTTTGCATTGTACCCTTCTTTGATAGTGGATCTGTCTGACTGTGAAGAGAAGGCTTTTAAAATGTCTAGCCTGATAAGGAACCAGCCAAAGCCTAGGAAGCTTGTGATACTTAATCTGAGCAGTTGCCTAACAACACTTCCATACTCTGGAAGGGGGTAGAGGACATGTAACTCTCCAGTTGTTTTTCAACTGCAGCTCTCATCAATGTGTGATTATTGGCTGTCACTAATGGACATCTGGAGGGACCCTCATGCCCAACCAGGCTTCGTTCTCTTCTAGATTGTTTACTTTGAATATGCAGTGTTCTGACTCAGACATTTTAAAAGTGAGCTAGATCTGAGGCTGCTTAGACTTGGCTGTTCTGAAATGAGGATAGAGATAACTAGGCAGATCTGAGATTTTGTTTTTTGTATGAGGTACCGACAGCCCCTGAAAGAATATATGGATGAAGATGATAAAAGCAAAATTGATTCCATTCATATAGCAAAATCATATTTAGACGAAGGCTGGCCTTACCATGTGGAGGCTTATAACATTCTACTTTTACAGTACTCCTTAGTGTTTAAATCATTTTCATAGCATTACAGTACTTTGTTGTACTGTATATAACCTTGTAAATTAGGCCAATGTTATCCTCATTTTGTGGCTGGGGGAAGAAGCTGGGAGAAAAAGCTTGCTGTGGGTCATGTAGTAAATATACAGCAGAGCAACAAGATCAGCCCTACTCTGTTAGTGTGTGACAACTGCCTCAGGCACCAAATAACTTGTCTTGCTTTGGGTACTGTGCATCTTGAGGCACTGAGAGATAAGCATTTGCTGTGCCACCTCATGTAACAGGGCTTGCTTAAGAAGGATTCAAGACTGGGCCTTTCTAATGAATGGCTTTTTTAAAAGCTTCTAATTAGAGATTCAAGAGAGGATGCCAGTTTTCCTACTCCAACTTCTCATCACTTCTTTATAGAAGAGGAGGAGGAGTTCTGGCACACAGCAAAGGATGCTGTATTAACTTAAGGTGGCTGATTCTGCTCCTTAAGATGATTGTCAGTGCTAACTTTCTAGAAATCAAGTTAATGTTAATTAAAGTGCAAACTTCTTAAACACAGCAGGACAAAAAGGACTTCAGATTTATGGTTCCTGTTTTGAAGCACAGCTACACAAAGAAAAAACTGCCATGTTTCTGCTTTTACCAAAACACACAGTTATTTTGGCAGATGCAATTCAGCAACTGCAAGGAATACAAAGGTTGAAACACCTGTTGTGGAGTTGGCTTATTCATATATGTCCTCAATTAGGCTTACAGAACATTAAAGGCAGAATAAATTAAAAGTGTACAAAAGCATCAGTAGTATGTGTGTGTGTGCATGCTATTTTTAAAAGTTATTAAACAATCTATAGAATTAGAAACATTTAAAAATTTGTTAAAAAAATTGATGTAAACAGCAGCAAAGCAATACACAATTAAAAGCTCATTACAGACACTTGTAGTGGCTGTGGCATCCCTCAGCTTTATGAATTGTCAGTCCAAGTGTACTTTAAAATATTAACTTCCACAAGAAAAGAGAACAAAGGCCTTGAAGCAGCTCATCAACAGATAGATAGCACTGACAGCCAGCTGAGCAGGTATACATGGCACCTAGCCATTGTCTTTCCCAGAGTAGTGAGATATACTGTATTTCTGTTTAAATTAGGTAAAATTTTCTAAATGTCAATTTCTCTCTCTCTCTCTCTCTCTTTCTCTCTCTCCACGTACACAATATCACATACAAAAAATATGTAAATTACTGTCCTCTTTGACCTTGTTCTTTTTGTTTTTGTTGACCTCAACTCATGGCAACTGTGAATGAGACACCTCCAAGCCCCCCTGTCCTAGTATACAGTCTTCCTCCCTTTCTGCATCCCTCCACCTTTCATAGCATTCTTGTCTTTTCTTGTGAGGCATGTCTTCTCATGTTGTAGCCAAAATATGACAGTTTCAGTTTAGTTATCTTGGTTTCCAGTGAGAGTTTGGGCTTAATCTGTTCTAGGACTCATTTGTTTGTCTTTTTGGCCATCCACGGTATCTTCAGCACTCTTCTCTAACACCATATCTCAAATGAATTGATTTTCTTTCTTTCTGCTTTCTTCATTGTTGAGCTCTTACATCCATACATGCTGATGGAGACTACAATGGTTTGGACAAGCCAAACTTTCTTTAGTTATGTGAGGATGGTCACTCCACATGCATGCTGGTGTATGCTTTAAAGAGAGAGAGAAAGAGAGAGGGGAGGGACATGGAGCTCAAATAAAAGGTGCATTCAGTCCAGCATCTTGTTTGCACCACTTTCCAGTGATCAGCCATTTGGGAAATCCCAAAGGCGGGGAATGGAGATAAATGGCCTTCCCTGTTCTTTGTTATCAGGCTGGTTAATGGTAGGCCATCGAGTCTGAGGGCTTCTCAAACACAGAGGCAATGTCTTTGATTGTCAGGAATAGCTAAACTCTGTACAAGGTTGCTTTCACTGTATGTTAGTAGATATTTATAATTTTTATTAATATTTATAATTTTTATTAAATTATTAATTTTGGACATGTGTGATTTGCAACTTTAGGCTTGTGGTTTTACACATTTGTAATGTTTTATGTATTTTTATATGAGATTGTAAGCCATCCTGAGCTCATAAGAGGAAGGACAGGATATAAATCAAATAAATAAATAAATAAATAGTGTAGAACTTGCTAGCTGCACCAAGACAATTTGAAGAATAAGAATATTTGCCCTGAGTCCATATTTAATAGCTTTGTCTTCTGTCTGGATAGATGCCCCTATGGGCTCTAGATAAACATGGGATTATTTCCTTATAAAATGTTTCATTGCATGCGCTTGGTTCATAGCCTTGGGCTGTCGGCAACCACCACTTCTTTTCCTTGCCCTGTTGACTTGGTGAAGTGGAGCGGAGAATTGTCCCTTCTTCACGCATGATGGGTCAGGAAGGCAAGTCTGCTGCCTCCACCCGTTTTACAATAATCTAGGAAGGTGGAAAGTGTGCAAGGAAATCACACCATTGATTTACACTTCTTTTTATACTGTAATGGTGTCCTTTTTTGAAGATGAATATAAGTAGGCCATGTCACAGTTTTAAAACAGGAAACAGAGGAATTGAAGATACTAACTGGACATTTTTCCTGACCCTTTCAGATCGTATTTGCTGTATGTGAGTATGTGTGTGTTTTCTTGAGGGCAATTTTTTCATAATTATGGAATCCCAGGATATTTCCTCCATATTGATCTGTTTTTGTGCAGTGCTGTATTATTATAGTAGAAACTCTTCTGTCTGTGATCCCTTTAGTATTGACCCCTTTAGTATTGCCCTCATGTCTTTATTGACTTACTGAAGGTGATCCTATCACAGGGTTTTCTTGGCATGATTTGTTTGGGGAGGAGTTGTCTTTTGTCCTCAGAGACTGAAAGAGTGTGACTTCCCAAGGTCACCCAGTGGGTTTCCAAAGCCAAGTGGGTGACCCAGATCTCCAGAATTGTAATTCAACAGTTACCATATATACTTGTGTACAAGTCTACCTGATCTTTAAGTTGAGGTCAGATTTGGGGGACAAAATTTTGGATTTTGATATGACCCATGGATAAGTCAAGGGTACAACTTAGGGGCATGTAACAAAGGATGTAAATGACAACACCCCCCCCCCCCCCCCATGCACTCTCTCCTTGCAAACCAACCAGCTCTTTCCCTGTCCCAGGGAAAGCAGGAGACTTGCACACACACATGCATTGCAAACCAACTGGGGATCTTTCCCTACTCCCTGGGAAAGGAGGGACACTCACAAACGCTTGTTGGATGAGCAGCAGCTGCCAAGATAAGGGGAATGGGGAGCTGGGACTTCTTTCAGAGGAGTATTTCCATACTGACCCGTATCTAAGTCGATCCAGGATTCTGGGGTGAGGTGTTTGGAGCAATTTTTTTTGTATATATGTAATTTTGTATAGACGTGTATACAGTATATCTCTACACCACACTGGCTGTCTACCCGTTTATTATAAACATATGTTTGCCTTCCTCAGCCTTTCCAAAACAGGCCTCTCAAATTTCAACCTATGAAATCTGGTACCAAAATAATACTATTGTTCTTTCGAATGCTGTGTGATGAAGTGAGGGATAAGCAAATCTTCAGATATTGTTGAATTTCAAGTACCATCTTTCCTCATTACTGGCTGTGCTGGCTAGGGGTGATCTTGCATTTCAGCGACGTTGTTGGGGGGGATCCATTTCCCATCCCTGGTATATGATACATTATTACTGTATTATGTTTATACAACATGTCTAGGATTGCATGAGACTGTTTCAGATGGAAGTGGAAATGTATCTTAAGATGCTGAAAAGATGGTAGTTGTATTATTTAAAAAGGTCAATGCTTTTTGTCTCTGTGCACTCTTAAGGCCTTCTTCAAGGGGCTATTTAGAATCAGACCAGAAATTTCTAAATCAGTGATTCCCAAACCATTTACTGAACAAGTGAAAACATGTCAGTCTTTTCTAGTAATAAAACGACAATATTTTGAGCATCTTGAGTAGGGATGCCATATCCCGGTGGCTGCTGGGAAAATCCCGCTTTTGGGGGCCCCTCCCGGTCCCAGTCTGGTTTGGCCCCCAACCATGCATTTGTCCTGGTCCGGGGCCCGCTCTTGCGGCCATTGCCGCTGCCGCTAATGTGGCTGGCCGCGGTGCCAACCCACCTCCTCTTTCCCTTCCTTTGACTGGTGGGTAGCGCCAACCCACCTCCTCTCCGGCTCTGCCTTCCTCTTCCTTCTCGGCGGCAGCAGCACCACCGCCACCGCCGCGTCTCCCGCACCAGGGCTTTCCCACCCACGCACAGGGGGGCCTCAGTTGGATGTTCCCCAGTGACATGCTTCTTTCCTAAGAATAATGACATGATGTAAATTACAAATACACAATATCCAAAGATGCTGGTGCCTTAATACTATTTGTGTTTCTGTTCACTGGATTAGGACTGTGGGCAGGCAATGTTGTTGTTGTTGTTGTTGTTGTTGTCGTTAGTGTTTATTTATATAGCACTGTACATTTTTCACAGCACTTTACAGAGTTATCAAAACAACATAAAACCAGCCAAAGGCATACAGTCTAAAATCACAAAATACAAAAATAGTAATAATAATAAATAATTATAAATTATTTATTTATATCCCGCCCAACCACACAGAATCCAGGCAGGTTACAGCAGTAAGAAAAATACATTGCAATAACAACAGAATAAAAATAACATAACAATTTACAATAATAATAAATAGCAAGAAGAATGCATAGCAAGTAACAACAATAATAGCAATAAAAACTGCATAACAATTAACATATCAGATCAATACAACTTAAAATTAATCCCTAGAATACATAGCAAATAACAATAACATTTCCTTTATAGATAGCAGTGGTGGGTTTGTATAAGCAGTTTACAGTTCTTACATACTAGGTTATCAGTGTTTTGCAAGTGCTTGTGCATGTGTTTATGTGTGTGTGTGTGTGTGAAAGAGAGAGAGAGAGAGAGAAATTCCATAGCTTGTGTAAACATGGGTAAATACTACAAGTACAGTATGGAAGACCAGTAGGTTATCTGAGGTTCATAGAACAAGAACCTGCTAATTATGTTACATTAGATGAGGAAATCAGAGGACTGCCCAATTTCAGAAATATCTGGCTTCTGACTAAAAAGAGATGTTTAGTCATGTGTCCATCACTCAATTCCTTCCAACAAGGAACTGATGTGAAGAGAACAATGTTCTTATTTGTTGAATGATAGTTGCTTTTGTCTTTAAAGTAAGGGTGACCATTCATACTCCCCCCAAACAGTGCAAATCACATAAATCCAGAAGGGCATGACTGTGCACTTGAATGTCCAAGAGATGAATGGCTGATTTAACTGCCACTTTCCAGAAAAACCAATCAACATGAACATGCTTACAGCTCCTCACTTTATAAACACTATGAAACCTCCTCTTCCGTTGGGAAGGGGGGGGGGACCAAATTCTTCAGAGAAGTGAGATAACTCTAACAATGTCAATCAGTACAGAACAGTCCTTACTCAGTATAACTTAACATCTCAGTTCTACTGTTCATGAAAACTGGAAGAGAAAGGCTAAAGTCTGGTGGACAAGAAGCTTTTCTGATTTTTTTAAAAAAATATTACAGTTGCAAATTGGACAGTTGCAACACAGAGATGAGGCATTTAAAGATCCCCACTGATTGCCTATAGAATCATAGCGCCATAGAATTTAATCTGATTCCAAGGGTCATTTTCCTTCTAATGTAGGAATCTACTGTTAAAGTTTCCCTGAGATTACAGGATGTAATGTTTCCAAGAAGTTGTGATAGTGAAGTAATTAATTAATGGGGTGTGATTGTACTATTTTCTACAAAATGCTTTAGGTCTCTGCATCTATTGTTACCTTATCTATTGTTTAATAATTATAAAATATAGTGGTAGTCTTTTTTCCACATTCAAATCTTGGCTTTTCCTCCATATTAAGGACAAAGAATATTCAGGGCAAATTAGCTGGAGACTAATTGTTGTCTATAGCTCCATTTGAAGAATGTCTCTTTGCTCATTCATAGTTGAATATTCTCCCTGCAGGCACATTTCCAGATAACATCTATGCTCTGCTTGGTGAACAGATTATGCATAAAGTGCCCTCTGTCTTTATAGAACTGGGGTGAGATTCATGCAGTCCTCCATATATTGTTGTACTTACCACGCATATAGTGAACAGTTCTGGAAGTTCCAGTCCAACCTCATCTGGAGGGTCGCATGATTCCTATCCTTGCCATAGGAGGAACCTGTATTAGATCAAGATCTGATGATAGATCTTTGGATGGTTTGCAGAGATCTGCAAAGGTTTCTGAACTGCTCAATGTTAAAACAATTTACTCCCTGTGACTCTCATACTCATACCTGAAAATATAGATTAGGTTGCTGAAATTATAGGGAACAGGCAACCAGGAGCAACATTTTATGTGAAACAACTGGAGACTCAGTTCTGATACTGGAAACAAATTCTTAGTCAGAGGTGTTCTGAGGCATAGCTTGTTCCTTAAAATTAAACACCTCTGAATCTAGCCAGCATTTTGCACTGAGCTCCTTCTGTGGACCTTGAGGTGCTAGCTTTTCCCCCCTCTGTTTTTAAAGGTTAATTCTGGAATCCTTAAATCTTTTCACTCTTGTGTCAGATGGCTGTTTTAGTACTCTTCCAATTCTAAGAGTTCTCAGGGCACAGAGCATAAAATTTACAACCCATTCCAACAGGAGCCTCAAAACAATTCTGTCCCTTCACAGTTCTTTTCATTCAAGCCTCTGCCAGTTTGGACTTGCCTTCATTACTAATCTGGTTGCAGGAAGGTCTCCTTTATTATGCCATGTCTAATCAGTCAGAAACCAGCCTTTGGAGAACACTGGCTGCTTCCAATTACACTCCACTTTACCTTGGCATAAAGACACGGCAGAAATGCAGAACTGGGGAGGAAAGGGAACAATCCCAGTGCTGTCAAGCATTCATGTTTGATCCATATCTCTGGCAAACCAGGTGTGAAATCAGTTGCAAGCACCTTAAACAAATTAAAGATAGATTTTGAAACTGCTTTTATCAAATAGACTTCGGGATATAGAAGAACAATATAAAAAACAAGAGGTAGGAAACAGTAAGAAACAAATGAAAAAACCAATGTGGGTGCACCAGCGTGGGTGCACAGTAAATTTGAGGAGGAAATGAGAAGAAAAAAAGAGCATGTATAAAGTATGGAATGAAGAAAGCATACAGCTGTGCAGTCCAAGCAGGAGTAATGTAAAGAAATCTAAAGCTCAAAATGAGCTGAGTGTAGTTGGGAAAGCAAAGAGCTACAAAAAGGATTTCCCCCCAAAAATATGTAGGAACAAAGAGAATGACAAAGGAAATGGTGGGACTGCTGCTCAGAAACCATGATAAAATTCTAACAGATCACAATGAAAAGAAAGAACTGAACAATGCCTACTTTGCTTCATCCCCCACTCCCAAAGAAGACTGTGTGTTTCCAGCAGAGACCTTGGCAAGGATTGCAAAGTGAGATTGATAAAGAGTTAGTCAGAAATCACCCAGTTAACCTAAATGAGTTCAAATCTGCATGGCCAAATGAACTCATACCAGTATTGAGGGAACTTGCTGACATACCCACAGAATCACTTGCCATGGTTTTTGAGAAATCATGGAGAAATTGAAGAGTGCCGGCCCCAGGACAGAACCCTGCGGCACTCCACTCAAGACGTCCTTCAAATTTGAAGCGCAGCCACTGGTGATAACTCTTTGAGCATGGTTTTCCAACCAAACATGTGTCCATTTGATGGTGTTCCATATATTTCATATTTAGTCAGTTTGCTTATCAAAATATCATGGGAGACTTTATAAAATGCTTTGCTGAAATCCAAATAAATGGCATTCACAGTATTCCCACCATCTACTAAACTAGTGAAAGAATCAAAAAGAGATATAGGATTACTTTGGCAGGAATTGTTGTTGACAAATCCATACTGGCTCCTACTAATCACTTTACCTTCATCAAGATTCTTGCAGACTAATTCCTGTATAATATGTTCTAATATTTTTCCTGGTTTTGAAGTTAGACTGATTGGCCTGTAGTTTCCTAGAACTTTCTTTTTTTGCCCTTTATGAAGAGAGGGTAATGTTTGCTCATCTCCAGTCCTCTTGCACCTCATTCAGTTTTTTAAAATCAATGATTGTGGTGATGGGGTGGAGAGAATCCTTATCAGATTTGCAAATGACACAAAGCTGGGTGGGGTAGCTAAAACATTGGAAGATAGGAACAGAATTCAAAAGGACCTTGATAAACCAGAAAACTGGGCTGAAATTAATGAAATGAAATTTAACAGAGACAAATGCAAAATTCTACATCTTGGCCACAAAAAACATATGCACAGATGTAGGATGGGGGCATACTTGGCTCAGCAGTGCTACATGTGAAAAGGTCTTTGGGATTATTGTTGATCATAAGTTGAACATGAGCCAGCAGTGTGATACTGCAGCAAAGAAGGTAAATCTTGTCTTAGCCTGCATTAATAGAAGCATGGTTTTCAAGCCAAGGGAAATAATAGTCTCCCTATATTCTGTGCTGGTCAGGCTTCATCTGGAGTACTGTGTTTTCGGCACCTCGTTTTAAGAAGGATATAGTCAAGTTGGAGCAAGTTCAGAGAAAGGCAATGAGGATGATAAAAGGTACAGTGAATAATACATGTGGGGTGAGGTTGGAGGAGCTGGGAATGTTGAGCTTGGTGAAGAAATGATTAAGGGGTGACAGTATTTCACTATCTAAATAACTCAAGAGTTGCCACAAAGAAGAGGGTGCTGCTTTATTCTGTGCTGCCTCATAGGTAGACATAGGTCTAATGGTCTGAGGTTATGTGAAGGTAGATTTAAACTGAACATTAGAGGGAATTTCTTGACAGTGAGAGTGGTTTGGCAATGGAACCAATTGCTGGGGGGGGGGAGTCTCCTTCTTTGGACAACTTCAAAAAGAGTATTTTGTTGTGGGAAACGATTTCCATAAGTCACAAAAACTTGTTTGTCCCTAGTTTGACACTGTAATGTTGATTCTCACCAGACAGTCAAACCCCTGCCACCTCCTCTTCCCATGGAAAGTGTATCATTCCTCCTGGCTCATGATACAGAGAAGAGGTTTGGCACATGTGACATATTCAGAGATGGGCTGAGCTGTATTTCTGGACATTTCATTATTGAGACCAGGGATGGGCAATTTGTGATCCTCCAGGTGTTGTTGGGGAACTGCTTTCATCATCACTAGCCACTGGCAGTGCTGACTTCAGCTGATAAGAGTTGCAGTCCAACAACATCTGGAGGGACATGCTCTTCAACATCATGCAATGAGATGGGAGATGTACAACAAAATATTCTGGGTCTTTTAAGAGCTTAAGGTTTCTTTTAGAGTCCCCTTTTTCAGCAACAGGGCCTCATTGTTCCCAAGGAGTCTCATGAAATGCCATGCAACAAACTGCTTCCTGACTTATTTAAGAGAAGCAGCTGGCAAAATGTCTGAAAGTAAAGGTTTTGTTAGATAATTCAGTGGTTTCAGAAAATGACACAAGTGATGTTCTCCCATTGTTCTCATATGGTATGACTCAGTCCCAATGCTTTTTTCTCCTCAACTCCCGAACTGGAGCGTGTTCCCATCATAATTGGTAAACTCAGAATAGCAATTCGTGTTCCCATCATGATCGGTAAACTCAGAATAGCAATTCGTCCGTGAACATAGACATGTTGACTGGGTTTTCTTCAGTGCATGAAAAGCTTTTGAAAAGAGCAGGCACACTTAATGTTCACTTTTTCTGTCCTAGAATCAGTGATAGCAAAAACAGTATCAGAGTATCTGTTTAGTGGGAGAAATTCCTAGGTATACAGGCAAACTAAAGGTCCGCTTAGTGGGGAAATGCCTGGGTTACTGGTTACTGACTTACAAATATTGTTATGTCTTCCAAAATAGATAACAACAGGAAGCTGTTTTCTTCCAGTGCCTGACAAAATGGCACTTGGGAACTGGTCTTGGCTTCAGCCACAGGGAGTGTGTGATCTTTTTGGCATTCAGTCTTAGGTTATAGAGAGCCAAAAGAACCATGGTGAAGGAAGCCTCAGATGGCTTCTTCCCTCTTTTTATTTAAACATCCAAAATATATACAGAAAGTAAGTGCAGGTTTGTCTAAAGTTGTAGGAAAGGTGGGTTTAATCCTCTCCATCCCATGCCATTTTCTGAAGTGAAATCTTCCTCCTGAAGATCCTGTTAGCACTTGTAGATGTATTTCTTCCCAACAAGGTTACGGTACTGGGTTCATTTTAGTCAGAAAATAGGTAACACCCCCCCCCCCCAAAGGACTAGTGCTCTGATCAGTTCTAAACCCCTTTCAGCTGATTTGAAGGAAAAGAAATGTTGGAACATTCAGTGAAGGATCTCGCAGAAAAATAAGCCTCCAATTTTTTTCCAGTGTCAGGGACTCAGATAACAACAGGGTATTGCTTCCATATTGCCTTCACATTTACCTGGGATCTTGGGTCCTGTACCAGGAGAAAGTTAGGATATACATCAGATGATTGATAGATTAGATAGAATAACCATGAACTACCAAGATCTTCAGCAGTGATTGTGTTTGCAGGTCTTTAGATATCTTGCTTATTGGTCTCTTTCCTTGCTAGTGATTTCCCTACTTTGTCCCTTGGCTCTCCTTTTGTCTCAGCATCACTGCTCTCCTTGTTTTGTTTTGCAGTATAATGTAAAGTCTGTGCCCTTCAGCACTTCCTTTTCAGTAGACATGTTCTATTTTTTGCACCCAAAGTCCTGAAAAACATGAACAAGGAAAAGGCCAGGCTCGGCCATGTCAGAGCAGTGCATGCTCAAAAGTAGCTCAGCAATAACCCTCTGAGAAGAAAGCTGAGTACAAGATGCTCAATCAGGCATAAAGTCTGAACCTGCTATGATGTTCTAGCCAAAACAGCTGATATATCAGAGATACAGATTATGGGACTAAACAGGCCATATCTTCATATGCCCTACGTTTTGAAAACTGAAAAGAAAGAGATGTAAGATCCTTCCTCTGACCCTGAAACCCCCCTTTCTCTATCTATCACCTCAGCACCCGTAATCTCTGACCTTTAGTCATGATGGCAGGGACTAATGTGACCTGTTATTGGCTACAACTCCTATCAGCCATAACCATCATGGCTGAAAGCCAGAGGATACCAGGGTCTATCTCAGTGAGTTGGTGGCTAAGATAAGGTAGAACTAAAGACCCATAGCATTCAGGACACTTTCCTGATGCTTGATTAGATCCACATTTATTCAGCAATAGTCCTGCTGAACGAGTTGAGCTTAAGTGTCCATAAGATTACTTTCTCATTCATTATACTACACCAGCTCCTTCTTACCCCAAGATTAATTGAATGGCCATGTGTGTGTGAGAGAGAGAGGGGGGGGGGCTCAGTTAAGTTTTTGGTTTTCTTAAGGGAAACCTAGCAGAAAGTTTAATAGTTCATCCCAAGAAAAAAATCCCAGGCCTTGCAACAGAAAGACAGCGATGGCCATGTAATACCAGCCAGTGATCATGTTAGTTTTTTGAAGTATGAAAATACCTACTGCCAGTTCTTGATGATGGCTTCATACAGGGAGAAATCATCTAATCCTTCTGAAGCTTGCTGTGACAATATTCCCTCTCTTATCTCCATAGGGCAATTGACTTGTACTTGTGTCATTCAGTAAGAGAAATCCCAGTGGGTCCTGCTATTGTATAAGCAGTGGAGCATCAGAGCCTCACATTCTGTTGCTCATTGCCTGAAATCCTCAGAACCATCTTCTTTGCCTGTCTGGTTCATTGTTTTTATAGATCTCTCTGCCAGTCACTGACCTCAGAATTATTTGGACAAGAAGAACCAAGACTAACACTACTCTATGCATTGTGGTAGTTGCTTCATCTCTATCTCACCTTGCCCCATGCCACAATTTCCATTCATGGAGTACATTTTAAAAAAAGCTAACTGGAAATTTAAGAAAGTATATACAATTTTAAAAACTGCCTCCTTGATATACAATTTCATAATAGGGTCACGGCTGGAACTTGGATTGATTTGTGTCCAAGTATAAACCTGGATTTAAAAAGCAGTTTAAAATAGATAATCTCATCCCAGGAGAAAGACGTGGTATAAAATGAATGAATGAATGAATGAATCATGGGCCTGTTACAGACTGCCAAAATAAAGCTGCTTCGGGTCTCTTTGGAGGTATGCTATTTAAATGATGCATGGGTCCTAAGAGTCCAAGAGACACTCCAATCCTAAGCACTGGAGTGCAGCTTTGGTGCAGCTTTCGGATTCTTAGGATGCATGCATCATTTAAACAGCATACCTCCAAAGAGACCCGAAGCAGCTTTATTTTGGCAGTCTGTAACAGGCCATGGTTTTAAGTTCTTTGAAGGAGACTCTTTCACTATGGGTATTTATATATTTAAATTTAAATTTTGCCTTTCCTCCAGTGAACTGAAGGCAGTCCACATGCTTCTCTTCCCTCACTCTCCTACTTTATTTTTGCAACAACCTTGTAAGATAATGATTAGATTGAGAGATCATGACTCATTATGAGCTTCCAGGCTGAGAAGGGATTTGTATGTATGTTTGTCTCTATGAGTACTAGCTGAAGATTCCTAACCATAGCAACATACTGGAGCCCTTTATCCATACGTCATACTTTAATGGAAATTGTCCTCTCTTTGAAGGGCTGACAAATTATAATTCTGTATTTATAAGACAACCTCTCATTGAAGGGCTGCCTGATGCAATTGTGGTTTACAGATAAAGAAACATACAAAGGGGATGGACAGTCTTGAAACCACTAGTTAGTGCCTGATCAAAAGGCTGAGACTGTATTCATAGGCTGCTGATGAGCAGATGTGCTGGTCTTTTGGTTCATTCCAAGATCCTAATGTCTGTGCTTTTGACATTTTAATGGTATATTTCACACAAAAAGTGCTGTTAGGCTGATTGAGACAGACATTTTAGTATAAATTAAAAATTAAATCTATATGATGCACATCTATAAAATTAAGTTGAAATAAGTTACTAAAAATTGAAAATGTGGCACCCAAATTACACTTCCAGAATGCAAGGCATCTTATGATACAGCTGGCCATGCCAATTTTTATTTCCTCTTCAAACAGATATCCAGTTGCTTTCCACACATACATCCAATGGATATTAAAGCAGTTGCTTAAAGAATAATTTATTACAACATACATACATACACTCTTGCTGTCACATTAACAGGGAAACAGAGAACCAAAAGATGATAAAATGCAGAATCAAAGAGGTGTATCATACACATTTCAGAATCCAACAGTACATGATGCAAGATGATAGAAACTCATGTGTCTGCTGAGGTGACCTCTAGTACCAGAAAGTTTATACCATAATCTTAGAATCATAGAGTTGGAAGAGACCACAAGAGCCATCCAGTCCAACCTCTTGCCATGCAGGAAGACACAGTTGAAGCACTCCTGACAGATAGCCATCCAACCTCTGTTTAAAAACCTCTAAAGAAGAAGATTCCACTACACTCTGAGGCATTAGATAACATTAGTAATATCTTACTAGTATTAGTAGATATTAGTAATGACATTAATAATATCTTAACACCACTTTTTTTGCTCCTTCAGTGGGCCCTCGGTACCTGCTGGGGTTTGATTCCAAGACCCCCTGTGGATACCAAAATCCATGGATGCTGAAGCCCCATTAAATACAGTGGCATAATAAAATGGTGTTCCTTATATAAAATGGCATAATCAAGGTTTGCTTTTTGGAATGTATGTATGTATAATACTTTCAAGCCATGGATGGTTGAATCTGTGGATAAGGTGGTTCGATTGTACTAATATGGCTTTATTATCATAAACATGTCTACAGATAGTTATTTAAGATTGTTTATACTTCCATTTTACTTTTCTTTCAGTGGTGTAAAATAGCTAACTTCTTTAAATACTGCCCTATTGTACTTTGTATCATTTAGCCTATTTTTGATTGGTCAATCTTACACCAAAGTATGAAAACATTTTGTGTTATCCAAGAACTGTTCCTTGGACAATTGCTAAACCTTTGCTGTCATCTTCTCCTGCAGCTTGGGCCATGGGGAGCAGTAAGAGCAAGCCCAAAGATCCCAGTCAACGGAGACGCAGTCTGGAATCCACAGAAAATATCCATGGTGGCTGCTCTGCCTCTCAGACACCCAACAAGACCACTGTCCCAGAAGCTCATCGGACACCCAGTCGTTTATTTGGAAGCACAACACCAGAACCAAAACTCTTTGGAGGCTCAAATACATCTGATACAGTCACCTCTCCTCAGCGCTGTGGAGCTCTAGCTGGTCAGTATGAATGCTATTTATACTAGAGCTTTTAATCATGACTTTTGTCATTTATCGGAACTGTATTTTTTTTCTTTATTTGCTAACCAGGGGAAGGCAGCTTGTGACCCTTCAGGTCTTGTTGTACTGCAGCTCACATTAATGCTCGCTGCTGGCTCTGCTTGCTACAGATGATGGGAGTTTAAATTTAACAGATAACATCTGGAGCAGCCACAACTTGATCTAAATCTAGAAAGTAGGGTGCAGTAGTCCTGGAAGAGAAGTTTCTATCTAAACTTTAAAGTGTGCATATGTTCAAGCTGAATTATAAAAGTATGACTCAAGCCCTTTCAAGATATTTTAATCAAACTTACAGTGAGCATGGAGCAAGGTGGAAAGTTCCATTCTCTGATGTATACCTATTTTATGTTACTATTCTCTATGTACAGGGAGTTTTCAGAACTATACAATCTATGTGTGTATGTCAAAGAATGGAGCTCAGTGCTATGCTTCCCCCACATATCCATTGTAAACACTATAAAAATGCCTGCAAAGGACTTCAGGGTATTAATTTCTTCACACCATGTTTCCTTTATAGTGTACCGTCAGCCCTCCTTATCCACAGATTTTTTTATCCATAGATTCAAGCATCCACGGCTTGAAAATGTTTTAAAAATATATAAATTCCAGAAAGCAAACCTTGATTTTGCCATTTTATGTTTTCTATGTTATTGTATTGGATGTGACTTGAGCATTCACACGTTTTGTTATCCACGGAGATGGGATGGGGGTCCTGGAACTAAATCTCAGCAGATAACAAGGGCCCCACTGTATTTTGTTTTCTGATGTATATACTTTACTTGGAAAGGCATTTGCCTAATGTTTGAACTTTACTTTTTGCAGGCGGAGTCACTACATTTGTGGCTCTCTATGATTATGAATCAAGGACAGAATCAGATCTTTCTTTTAAGAAAGGGGAGCGCCTCCAAATCCTCAATAATACGTAAGTGCCATTTACATTGGTATTCAAATAAGAGACCCACTTAATTTTATAGTAAATTTGTTCTTTCATTGTTTGTTGCTGCATGCCTTCAAGTTGTTTCTAATTTATCACAATCCTAATATAATCCCATTATGGAGTTTTCTTGGCAAGATTGGTTCTGGGCAGAGGTTGACATTGTTTTCCTCGAGGATGAGAGCATGTGACTAGTCCAAGTCACCCAGTGGGCTTCCATGGCTAAGCAGCAATTTTAACCCTGGTTTTCTGGAGTTCTGGTCCAACACTCAAACCACTACAGTACACTACACTGGCTCTTTCGCTGTATTCCTCAGCTAATTATGCCCAAGCTGAGAGGTAACAAAGACATGATTATACTCTTCTGTTTTGAGGGACTTCTTCTTAGCTGAAAACAAAATCAAATCAGATGAGAGAGTATGTCTGGATCTTTAAATAACCTGGGCTTAAATGGGAGGGATGGAGATTGGAATACAATATACATTCAACTGTCACTGTCTCCAGTAAGTATCACCCCATATCAAACTAGATTGTATAACTTTCCTTTTCTGTTCTTCAAGGAGGGCTTCATCTCCTTTTCCCTGTGCAGGAATAGACCGGTTATCATATAATCATTGTACATATCAGCCAACAGTTCATTATTTCCTGTGTATCTTGCTTTCAGAACTACCAATAAAAATGATAGTATTGTGTCTCGAGGTAGTATGTTTCAATCTTCTCTATATTTGGACCAAACTACATGTTAAAGGGAATTACATACTCGTAGTTGTCTAATGCCATCTCCTCCATGATAACGTTTAGTTAATCAAGACATGCTATATAACATTACTGCATTCTGCATCATAATGTTTTCTGCTCTATGCTTGTTCATACTGGTTGCTGTATGATTGAAGGAGAGGTGTGAGAAGGGAAGAACATGTTATTTGATGGCATCTTCTGTCATATTTAAAGTAATATTCCTGGGGAGATGATGGAAGAGAAGAAAATATGATAGCATCCTTATGTCCCACATAACATATAGGCATTGATGAGTTTAATCAACATCATTGTACATTTCCAGTAAGTAGAGATAAACAAGGTACTTGCCTCAAGAAAAAGAAGGGAAGGCTTTCTGCTTCAGTCAGTGTTTCATACACCTGGAAGAGGACTCCTGAACAACCTCTCTTTCTCACGTGTACCTAGTAGCAGGGGGAAGTTAAAATTTGGATACGTGGTGAAGTGGAACCTATAAGAACTAATACTGGTACCTTGACTCAGCTAGGTATGTTTGCTTATTTTTATAGCTGAGATGTCTCTGTGGTTTCAAACCTAAAGTTTTCCCCTAATTTATCTATATATCTCATATGATGTGCTCATTTTGGACTGGAACATCCCCACTGCTGCGTTGACCGAGAAAAAGCAACATCTGTGGGATGGTTTCTGGGGTGTTTTCCACATGTATATGTAAGCATAAATCTTACTGGAATGGATCATCATCTGCACAACTGGATGCTGCAAAATGTAACTATTCAGCTATCTAGCTTCACCTCAGAGAATATGAGCAAATGGATGACCCATACCATTGGGATATTTTTACCCATGAATGCAAGGGGAATCCTTCCTTAGACCCTTTAGACCTGAGCAGTACAGATACCCTTCTGGAGGTAAGTGCTGTTTAACAAAGAAAGTGGGGAATCACTGTGTTTCCATCTTAGATGTTGAGAAACCTGTATTGCTCTACATCATAGGGTAATTGTGGAGGCAAACAGGATAAAGATTGTAAAGCACTTAGCACATTAAAAGCACATTGTAAACAATTAATGATATTATTGCCATATGACTGAGCAGATGGAAGTGGACTTTTCATGACAGATGTTGCACTCTCCTGCTGCTTCCTTTCAGCACGCATGTTTTCAACTCATTGCTCTGTTGTCTAAACACTGAATGTGCCTATAGGCTGTCTAGCATCTCTGTAGCCTGTTCCTTTCTTCCTCTCTTGGCTAACAGTCACCCACAACAGTGAGGAACCTTTCTGAAAGGTTATGAGTTAGTTAACTATTAACCCACCCCACTCCATTTTAATGGTTGCTGTCTATGATGTTCCTTTCTTCTCTTAGCAAGCAAAATGCATCTTAACTACAAGATGCTGACAAAAAGCAACATGTGGGAAAGATGGTTCTTCCCATCATATCCTGCTTGCGAATTTCCCAGGTGCATCTATTAGACATAGCAGTTAAATGCTGGTACTGCAGCCACTCACTCACAATTACAAGGATGTGAGTTCGATACCAGCCAGGGGCTCCAGGGTCGACTCAGCCTGGCATCCTTCTGAGGTGGCTAAAATGAGTACCCAGCTTGTTGGGGGCAATTAGATTACACATTGTAAACTTCTTAGGGAGAGCTTAAGTGCACTGATAAGCGTTATAGAAATGTACTTGCTATTTCTGTTTCTAGATGGGTTTTTGCGTTTGTTCCAACAAAACAGCTGGATCAGTGGTATGTAACAGAGAGAGGAGGGATCATCTGAAACTGTATGTCTTCCTGACAGAGTTTGCTGACCCCTCAATAGGAGATGGTTAGGCAAGTCAAGAGATTTCTGCGGGTGGACAGAATTAAATTTCTGCACTGCTAAAATTGTGAAAATCAAATGTGTTCCACAAAGTTGTAGACTGGAAAAATTTTACCCTGGAATATAGAATATTGTTTCCTGATCAATGGAAGAAAAGATTCATAGGGACTAGAATGTGTCCATTCTATGGAATGTGTTGCTTTTTTTCTGCAATACAGGCATTTTAAAAAGATGTTAGGCATTAAGACTTGGAAGTATGTATGTTTGTGGGGGTGGGTGAAGCTCCAATTAACCCATGTATCTCTGGGAGTACAAATTTATTCAAAGTCTGCTTTACCCACCCCACCACATCTACAGTCCCCAAGGATATGAGGCAGGTGAAAAGCTGAGGCACATAGTCTCATGAAGCATTTCTTGAGGCCACATACCTCAACCAGGGCTGACTTTTCATCCCCATATGCCATTTCAGATTGGGGAATGGAAGGAATAAATTCCATTAACTGAGTATACTTGAGAATTACAATTGAGACAAGGGGAGAGCATTGCTAAGGGGGATCTGTGGAAATGGGTGTTTTTACCTGGAAAGGCAGATCCATTCTACAGGCCAGAGGTTTCCCATCTCTATCCTAGTGTAATACTTCTCAAATATTTTTCCTTTTCGGTGCCAAAAACAGCTCATGTAAATGGGCTTGGAAATATCATATTCTCAGTGGCAGCATCTGTTCACACAGGGAATGTGCTTGTTTTAAAACCTTATAGATGTATTCTTTAAGGAATCAACAAGCTTTTGAAGAATACCCAGGGCTCTTAAAAATGTCATGTAAAAACACAGTCATGTTGCTGTTAGTCTTTTATTTAATGCATCCTTCCCATTTTCAATAGCATCTCAAAACTGCAGTTCTTTTAATCTAAGCTCTCTTTCTCTTTCTTTCTCTTATATCCTGATCCTCATGCTTTCATTTAGGAGAAAGGTGGATGTCAGGTGTGTATCTTTTATTTGATTGATACTGGCATAAACAGTAAGAGCAAACGTGATCTCTGATGTCTAATCTGTGGGGAAAGGGTTGAATGAGAGAAGGGCAGTTTGGGCCTGCGAAAGAGAAGAATGTTATATATAAAACTTGAACTTGTTATGGTATTTATTTACACATCTACAGAATTAATAGATTTCACTCTGGCTTTGAGTATCCTTATCTCTTTGCATCCAAGTATATGGTGTTGTTCCAATTGATAGTTCTGTCTATGTTAACCGATGTATACCTCCAGGTCTTTGGGGGGAAAGTATAATAACCCAGATCCACTTGATTTATAGTCACAGCACAATGGTACTTGAAAGTTAGTATTTTTTTAAAAAAAACGTTGTTGTTGTTATTATTATTATTATTATTATTATTTGAAGTGAAGGGAAATGCTTCTTGTGTCACAAATGTATTATAATTATGAAAGCACACTTAAATCTAAATGCATAAATTTGAATATAAAATTACATTGTTGCATAATTTTCTCTCTATTCATTATTTATTATCTAATGCTGTAATCCTATACATCACTGGCCAACTGTTTAAGTGAACTACAATAAGATATTAAAAAACTAGTCCAGAACCTTTTGCCATTGACGTGATGAAATATGTGTACTTTTGTGTTCCATTTCCCAACAAATGCTTGCTCTGTCACTTTGTCTTGATATTCTTTCCATTGACCCAACTGCATGTCCATGTTTGGGATAAACACTTTTTCACTTATGTACCTGCAGATCTGAACACCAGAAACATTATCTGTTGGAGTTCTAATGCATGGAAGCTAAATAACAATTTCCTCCTGAAAACCTATCGATTATTCCAGTTGGAATACAGTGGTCTCTCTCCATTTGCTGGGGTTAGTGGTGAAAGACCCCCATGAATGTGGAAAAACTGCAAATAAAAACCACTATTCTTTTTACCCAACAGAACACCTTTCTAGGAATCTCAATAATAATAATAATAATAATAATAATAATAATAATAATAAAAATTTTATTTATGTTTCCCTGCCTCTCCCATTGGATCAAAGCGGGGTTACAGACTAGATAAAATCCAACATATACATAAAAATCTTTAAACAAATTACTAACATTAAAATCTAAGCATATCAATAACAATTATCAGTAAAAATACTAGTTAACAATACAATCGGGGAATAGAGCAGCATCTCTTTCAGGGAACATGCATCAGCCAGAGACATAGAGAACCATATTTGGGTGTCATCAGCCAGTGTCTTGTGGTGCAACTTTATGGTTAATATCAGCCAGAGGTTGATCATAGAATCATGCTGAAGGACTTACAAATGCCTAGAAAAGTGTTTTCTCTAGGAACTTGTAGGTTCTCCAGCACAACTCTATGATCAACCTCTGGCAGAGTTGCATTGAAGGACCTAGAGATTCCTTTAGGGAGAAAATATTAATCAAAATCACAGATAATCAAATCTGCAAAAGTCAAAGCCACAGATGTGGAGGGCCAGCTGTATATGATTTGCAAAAATTGGCCAGTTCTGTCTCCTTGTTTTTCCATGGCAATACTTTTTTAATTTCCAATGGCAGTAACTTTCCTGACACTTGTAAAAGGATAGAGTGTCAAGGAAATGTTCATAGTTGAGGTTTCCCCTTTATTAAATCTATTGATTTATTACTAAAAATAATTTAAGATCTTTAATATGGGTTGATTAATTCTGCAAAGGAAATCAAGTTCTTTATTTCTCTTTCTTCTTTAAGTTGCCAGTCTTGAGGACTTCATTCAGTACAAATCTGAACAGCAGTACCTTTTGCAGTATTACAAGCTTCAGACCAGAAATGACTGAAGTGTGATTTTAAAAGGAGAGAGAGCCTTTGAGCACATGTAGTATATGTTCAAAGACAGAGGAGATTATCACATGGGCGCGGGAAGCCTTCTCCTGTGCTTAATTTGTGTTATTAGCACAATTGGGGGGAAGATTATCACACCCCAGCATGCTTATCCTGTTCTTCTACCATCTGTAAACAGTAGTGGGAGCATTATTGGGTATTAATGGGAGTTCCCGTTAATACCCGATCATGGATCCATTACTGTTTACAGGTGGTAGGAGAACAGGATAAGCACGCTGGGGTGTAATCTTTCCCCCGATCACACTAATAATACGAATTAAGAACGGGAGAAGGACGCTTTCCTCCCATGTGATAATCCCCAAAGAGTCTCAGAAGAACTACCATTAGGCTACATACTTCACAAGTAGTTTGGAGTACACCATGCTTGCTTTCTTTGTACTTCCCATTCTCCCTTACATCTTGGCTCATTCTGTCCTGCTGCCTTGTCAGCCTGTCCTCTAAAGAAGTAGTGACTGCATAGGGCCGCTGTACTGCTGTAGATAGAGGACAGTTTAAAAGACTAGCAGAGGAAGTTAGCCATTTTAGTCTCACCCTCTTTTCCTTTCCCCGCCCTTGCCTTATCTTGTGTTTCAGCAAACCGTTCCTTCTTTAGTTCTTGCATTGTGTCATGGCACTCAGCACTGCAAGCTAAAGAGCAGCGGGAAGGAGAGAAAGCAAGATTGATGGAGACTGTAGCAAGGGCAGTAGTAGGGGCAGTAGATAAGGGGTTGGTAGAGAGAAGAGGCAATAATAGGGATGTCTCTTTTCCTCCTGCATCAGGCAAATAAGAGAAACCCTAGCTGCCCCTCATAAAATGGAACTTGATTTTTTTTTAAAAAAATAGTCTGCTAAAAATGCATTATGCAAGTGTATCAAGTCATGCAAAAGTAAGTCAGCAAAGGCAACAGATATAGTGATAAACACTAATTATATGGTGGTATGAGTATCTTTTACCCTGTTTTGTTGCCTCTTTACTTCTGATTATTCCATTGCCTTCTGTGTAATCTGTGCAAGAATCTCTTCAAAACAGACCCTATCTAGACTTTCCCTGGAAAGCTAAATATTCCTTCAAAATCACAATATTAACCTTGGGAGTTAGAATTAGGGAAGGGTGGGAGACCTCATTTGTTAAATACTCTGAACAGCAGTGGGATGCTTGTGATTGAACATTTTACGCTATATCTGAGCACCTAAAAGAACTAAAGACTTTCTTTTTTTAAAGGGGGTTGGGTTGGCCCAAGACAGTTTGTTCCCTAAACAGAACAAGATGGCTTCAAGCTTCTCTTCTTGTATAGTAAAAAAAACCCTTTGTGATTGGTGAGGGACTGGCCATTTTAGATGCTACGGGGCCCTACACATATCCAACATTACCCACCACACACCATCTTTTGCCTTTACTCTTCCTAATAGTAGGACTCACACTGTGTATGGTTCTTGAATTTTTCTAATCACATACCACAATTTCACAAGTACACTTTATCACTTTTGCCAGCACTGTCAAAGTGTAAATCCATGTTCTTTTAATTGAGTTTTAATTGGATTATGCCTTTTCGTTTTATTGTTTGTGAGCTTCCTTAGGTCCCATGCCGGGATATAGGCAGTATATAAATGCAGTCAGTCAATAATCAATATCATTTTTAGATTCCTTGATGTCCATGTATTTTCACATATATTTGCTTTCTTGAACCACTTGCTACGGAAATGTCAGTACTGCTGGCATCCAAGCTGAAATGTTGCAATATTCCTTACCTAAACTGTTTTCCCTGCTTCTTTTTAAATAACGGAACAAAGTATAAACACACATTCCACTGAAAGATCTGGTCTCTGAATGTTTATCAACAATGTCTTGGTAAAAAGTAGTAAGTGTGTGTGTGTGTACTTGAATTGATAAAATATTGTGAATAGATGTAATTTCATAATTTATCTCTTGGATAAATAACATTGAGAACAAAATGAATGTCAGTGGGAGATGAGTTGTTTCTATTTTAGAGCATTATAGTGAAGCATGAGGGAGCAAAATAAGTTTAAGCTATGATTCCACAATATCCAATATTACTTCCCGGTTGGAATTATAAGTAAGAAATAAGGAAGTTTATCGCATCGGGGATAAAACATTCCCCGATGCGTTACAACATGCACTCGCAGGGTCGTGCACGGACATCCAGTTTCCATGACTGAGTGGGTGTTCAGTCTGCCAGAGACTGCATCTACAATGCAGAATAATCCAGTTTGACACCACTTTAACTGCCATGATTCAATACTATGGAATTCTAGGAATTGTCATTTTGTTTGATATTTAACTTTTTCTGTCAGAGAAACTACAATTCCCAGAATTCTATAACATGGCAATTATAGTGGTGTCAAACTGAATTATTTCTGCAGTGTGGATGCAGCCAGAGTCCTAGTCCAACAACTACTCCACACTGGCTCTCACAGAACTTGCTATTATGGCAGTATTTAAAATGTTTAGGAGTTCAAAGTGATAAAGGAGTGCTCTCATTAAACTAGTCCATATATTCCTGTTCCATGCAGAAAATTCAGAGGTAGAGCATCCCCTAAAGAAGGCTGTCCAACTTGTTTGAAGACCTGTAGTGAATGAGAGAGCGTATTAGCCTTGGCAGTAATTGGCTCTATGGTTGAACTGTGGTAGTCATTTATCTTACCAAATTGTTCAGCTGATACCTACCCTCCTATAACTAAAACCCATTAGATCCAGTCCTGCCTTTTGAAGCTGCAAAGAAACACCTATTGAGGTGTTAGTCAAAGAGGAGGCAACAACAAAGGGAAAACCCAAAGAAGTGTACATGCCTTGCCCTTCCACTGTCACTGCACTCACAATGTTTATGAAGAGGAGAGTAATAATGTGGGAAAACTGGATTTGTGTATTTAATGTGTGCCTTGAAGTTGTTTCCAGCTCATGGCAACCCTAAAGTGAACCTATCATGGGGTTTTCTTGATGAGATTTGTTCAGAGGAGGTTTGCTATTGCCTTCCTCTGTGGCTGAGAGAGTGTGACTTAGCCAAGGTCACCCAGTGGGTTTTATGGCCAAGCAGGGAATCGAACCCTGGTCTCTGAAGTCACAATCCAACACTGAAACCACTATGCCATGCTGGCTAAGCAACACAAATTACCAATCACTTGGGTTTGGCTCAAGTCTGCCCTCTTTTGTGAAAGCCTTTCAACTCTTAGAAAAAAAGTTGCCATGTCTCTTAGTCTCCTGAATGTCTTTTAAGGACATATGTAGCCAGATTTCTCTCAATATTTTAGGGTATTTTTGAATCTTCCTTTGTATCTTAAATTTGTCTGGGAAATAACTAAAGCAAACATGCCTTGAAATTAGGTTTATCCCCTAGCATAAACGTAAGGTATTGAAAAGTTTTGCTATGTAACCTTGTAAAATTCAACCAGTTTATCGCCTTTGTATCCAAGGCAGTATCCCATTTTATCCTCACATCTATCCTGCAGGGTAAATTTGGATGAAACAGAGAAGAATAGTTTGGTCAGAACTAAACAGTGATCACGCTAGCCTTTGAATCCAGGCCTTGCTAATCAAAGCATAGAGATTTGTCTTTTGTGATTTTTGGTTCTACTGAGTTACTCATTCCTATGAAAAGTTGTTCTGAAAAGTGTATAATCTTCTGCAAATTCTCTCTCTTGAGAGTGCCTTGGAAGAAAATTCTAGGGATTCTTTTTTCCAGCTTTGTTTCTCCCTGCGGTCATGGTAAATGAGAGACACTGAAATATCATGGAAAGAAGTCAGGGGAATTTCACTTCTTTCTAATATGTAGGATATCATTTGCAGCCTCTTTCTCAAATGAATAACATATCTTCTTGCATTTTCGTCCATACTTGCCCCAGTTACAAAAATTCCCTTAGGTGGCATGGGGTGGAGTAAAGTAGGATATCTGAAAACCCTTCTTAATACACCAGTCTCTCTAGACACACTATCGTATTTTACCTGTCATCCCTAACAAAGTATTTCTTCCTGTAAGAGTGACACTAGTTTCATTGTGCTGCATTAACGGAAGTCTTGACATGATTAGTAAGTCAATTTATTAGCCATACCTTATATTTTAACTGGGATGTAAAGAATGTCAGTAATACTGTAAGTGTAAATTTTTAACCAGCAACGTAAAAAGTATCAGTCAGTATACAGTAAAGATCTTTGTGGACGGCACCATTTTATTTATTTATTTTTGGAAATCAAATACATAATATTTGATTCTTGATTTGTTGAGACTTTGCTTTCTTTCTGCAATGTTAACAATACATCTGCACAGTCGAGTAAAACTCCCCAAACCATTGAAAAACATTATATCAGTGCTTGGCTTGAGATGATCATTCTCTGCTGTTCCCAGGCATTTCTTGAGTCTAAATATTTGCCACCCGCTGTCTTTTTGCTACTGGCAGTCTTTGTGCTTTTCTGCAAGATAAAGGCATTCCAAGCCACCTGGACATTCTGTGAGTGCTTCTAAGCTTAGTCATGCAAAAGGAAAAGAAAAATGCAGGCCTAGGAGAGTCTTAGTTGCATTCCTCACCTCTAACCTATTTTGCCCTTGGATATATCACAGTTTATACTTACAGTATCACACCTTGCACGGACGCAGCTGGAACCTACCTGGAAACGCCAGAGATTTCTTGCCCCCTTTTACTGGGACCAGGATATATTTGGTGCATTGAATTGCTTTCTTACTCTTACTTTCTTAAAAAGATGTGCTTGGAAAGTTACTTTCCAAAACTGATTGCTTATAGAGTTGCCCCTCCATTGGCATGGACTTCAGATCCATGACGTTCACTTACTCGCGAGGAACAAACTGAGGAGGTTAAAATGGGGGGCGTGCCTGCAACCACTCAAGTCATACGCATGCATCCCCATTCAAGCCTATGGAGCTTGAATATCTGCAAGTTTCCATTTTTGCAGGGGGGCCTGGAATGGCTCCCCTGCAAAAATGGAGGGCTGACTGTATACTTTCTCCAATGGGACTCAGGGTGACTAGAAAATAAATAGAAAAATATGCTGAAGCAATCCACAACTGAACAATGGTAAAATGGTGTGCGATGGGTCCCAGAATATAATCCCACGATTGTTTAGTTAGGGGTGGCTTCAGTGTCCACTATAGTTTTTTTCTTCCAAAAATTATTTTTCCAAGTGATTCCTCGAAATATAACAGACAGTTCAAAATGTAACACAGTATGTTGAAGGGCACTGTCTAGTACTACCAATCAAAATGCACTATGCAGCTATTCAATCTTTTCCCCCCATTGCTCACACTTGGTCTCTTAACTTTTAAGTTTCAGCCATGTGTGAAATCATTAAGATGAAGTTTTGGTCAATATTTATTTGAAATGTCTCTTCCTTAATGAAGATTTTGTGAAACTCAGAAGACAGTATAATTCCCCTACCCCCAGTAAGAGAAGCTGCTTCAGTAAAATACATTGCCATATCTATTCTGTATAGTTTAGCTTAACCAGTTCAGTGGCTTTCCCCCCTGCTACTGTCAGATGAAGCATGCTTCTGTCCTTTTCCAGGATATACAATTCCTCTTTCATCACTTATTTCCCCACCTCCACTATACCTCCTCCCTCCCAGGCTGCATGTTTGTGCTTTAATATTTAGTTCTTACTGTTGCTTTATGCTGTTTTGTATTTAAACTTTGCTTTTGGGCTATGTGTTCCCTTTTTATTATCACAATTCTTTCTTTTGTGTTTGTTTGTATGCCTGTTTCCTCCCCATTCCCACCTCTGCTTTCTTGGACTTCCAATGCTTCCTATACAGCAACCAGATCTGGTTCAGATTCAAAGGGCTCCAAAGGTATTTTCAGTGGGTACTTGACATGCCTTTTTAAGTAAGGAAGTTCCTTATTTAAAAGGACTGTGTGTTATGTGTCACTTAACCAAACTAATAAGGTGCCAGCTGTGGAATCTCTGATAATGACACAGTTCAGTTGCTATGGGGACCACCTTATTTGCTTGAGTTACCCTCATTACCAGCATACCCCATAGCCATGTGCTGAGGAACTCACTACAAAGAAAAAATCCAACATTCTTTTGTTGGAATATATTGCATAAATCATGCATCCGTCTACTTATTCTGTCTGCGGAATGGTGATTGTTCAGAGGTTATATTTTATTGAATTGCTAATGTCCTCTTTTTGCCTATGCCAGGATGGCCAGCTTGTGGTCTTTAAGCTGGGGATGGAGATGCTTTATTTTCCAACCCCTGTCAAATTTTGCATGTTTTATTTTTACCCCTAATTTCATCACATTCATTCTTTCCATTAATCTGTATTTTTAATTTAAAAAAAAATAAAATATGTGTTTAAGTATGTATGCTAATTCATATTTAAATATATATATTATTTCAAAATATGTTTACAAGCATATTTTAAGACATTTATCCCACCAATAAGTGCTTCTCAACATTTGGATTTCATACTCCTGTGATAGATAGCTAAATTCCAATCCAAATCTTAGCCCAAGAGATACAGATCAGGTTGTTTTGTCAAAGAACTGTATAAGATCTCAGGGATTCTTAATGAAAGCCAGGTCTGGCTCCCAGAGGTCCTACCAGATTTGGATGGAGGTGTGCTTACAAAATCGTTCAATTTCATTAATTTTTTTAAAAAAATCATTGTGTTTCTGGATGTATTATATCATCTGTGTTTAATAATAATTGCTTTATTTTATACATTCTGGAAAGGTAAATAGCAATTACAGATCTGCTTCAGGAGAAAAGGCAAAGTCTTTTGGGAAGCACATTCATTTTCCCCATGCTAATGATCTCATACCATCCTAGCATATGTCCATTATTGGATGATATTTAACTTCATTATAGATCTTATCTATGTGTGCTGGAGAATTTTGGTCCACAAAAATTAATGTAGAGTAAATCTCAAACATGCAGTTTGGCCTTCCCAACTCATACAGCTGGAGCTGGTTTGGAGTCAATGAAAACTGCTGGGAACATCCATAGACTTTTGTGTTGTTTTTTTTCAGGCTATGTGAGCATAAAAAACCCCACAAAAAACTATGGATGCTGGCCGTGAAAGCCTTTGACTTCATGCTGGGAATATCACTGGTCTGGAAAGTTCATTTGACCTGTATGTTTCCACTGATGCATTCCTTTATTTTTGTGTTTTCCAGGGAAGGAGATTGGTGGCTGGCTCACTCTCTCACAACTGGTCAGAAAGGCTACATCCCCAGTAACTATGTCGCACCCTCAGACTCCATCCAGGCTGAAGAGTAATTGAAATTTTTTAGACAGTTTTAACAACAAGAAGAAAAAACTCCAGAATGTTTTTCACTAAGTCTTTGGCCACAACACCTGAGCACATCTTAAGTTCAAACAATTATCTAACATAATTTGTTGATTTTTTTCTGGTTTGCATATAAGATATTTTCCCTTGATGGCTTGTAGTGTTCAGTGATAATTTGAGATTATGGCAATTAGTCCCCAGAAAGAACTTTTCCAGGCCCCTGAAACAGGATAAAATTTTCCTTGCCTAGTAAACCCATACATTCCCTTTGAGAATTCATATACAGTGGGCCCTCCCCTTACATGGGGATCCGTTCCAGATCCCTCTGCATAAGGGGATATCAGCGTATGCTGCAGCCCCATTGTAAGTAATGGGTTTCGTGCCCCATTGCTACTTCTGAGACATGCGAGGGGCTTTTCCGGTGCGGCCTGCATAAAACACGGGTGCACTGTAGTTGCTGGTGGTAGGAAATTATGAAGAAGCTTCTAACTTTGTACCCTGTTTCTTGAGTCCTGGGATAAGAGACATTTATGGCAAGGGGAAGTTCCACAATATTCTGTGGAGATAAACCTCAGACAGGCCTGTTACAGACTGCCAAAATAAAGCTGCTTCGGGTCTCTTTGGAGGTATGTTGTTTAAATGATGCATGGGTCCTAAGAATCCGGAAGCTACACCAAAGCTGCACTCCAGTGCTTAGGAATGGAGTGTGGCTTTGGCGCAACCTCTGGACTCTTAGGACCCATGCATCATTTAAACAACATACCTCCAAAGAGACCCGAAGCAGCTTTATTTTGGCAGTCTGTAACAGGCCACTTTCCAACAATGCTTGGCAAGATCAAGATGCATTTCAGACTGTCATCTCTTGTTACAGGATAACAGATGGTGCAGATTCTTTTTTAAAATTTATGACCATAAAAAGAGCTCAGTTGACCCAGACGAAAGGTCCATTTAGTTTAGCACTGTTAGTCCTATGCCTCTGGAAAGTCCACAAATGGATATGAAACATCCTCCTGTTACTTCCTCAGTATTTGGTATACAATTAGTATACTATACTTGAGGTTGGAGTTTCAGTTTAGCTAATGGTTGTTGGTGTACCTTTCCTAACATTTACTGCTTTATGCAGAATTCAGAGACATAGCTATGTTAGTCTGGAATATTAGTTTGCAAAGGAATCTTATGAAAGAAGTTGTAGCATATATTTGAAGACTTGGTCTACTTCTTTAGGAAGATACATCTGAGGAAATGGACCAAGTCTATAAAAGCTTATGCTACAACTTATTTTGTACAGTTAGTTTCAAAGGTGCTACAAGATCACTTTGCATACTGCTTTATGTAGGTTCAAGTTCTGGACCCAATGTACGAGGGCTCAGATCTTCAATCTCAACACTGACAGCTCTGCCACCTTAGAATGTAATGTGTAAGAAGGTGTGCTCAATAAAACTTCTATAAAAAACAAACATATGTCCATGGAAAGTACCTCTATATACATTTTTTCACCATTAATATGTAAGTTCATGTGCAGGGACCTGGATATGGGAAAGAAGATGAACACTGCATACTATTTCCTAGTTGCGTTCTCATACCATACAGTCCTGTGTAAGATGAACCAGAGGGTTTTTCTAAACATTTTAAATTTGGTCTTCCCCTCCTACTTACAACTAATAAGCTTTACATTTCCACTGGAAATATTGATTGATTGATTGATTGATTGTTCTTTATAGTACAGCTTCTTGATCTCCCTTTTGTTGATTGCATCAGCTGAATAGTATCTGATATTTCTTCCTATTGTCTACAAATACTTGGGCCTAAGCCTTAGTATCTGCAAGCTATGTGCTTATAAGAGAAGGTGTTGATTCTCCTGTCTCTAAAGAGATGTTAACCATAGGGCTGAAACAAGACAGGCTTGATAAATCAGGCCGCAGGCCCAATCTATACTCCCATCATGGTTTTGAACTGGGCTAGCAAAAGAAGAGGTATTTTACTGCTCCTTTTTGGCCCGGTTCTTTGTAAAAGACACCACCTCAGTGTGGTTTCTGGCTGCGCTTGGGGCGTGTGTCATCTAAACACTAAGCCCAAAATGCAGCTGGAAACCGGTTTATGTGGCTCGTCTTTTTCGGGCCAATAGCTGAGGAAACCTGGAGTCTGTGATCTTTCCATGCTCATCTCTATTCCATTGCTACAGGTGGTATTTTGGCAAGATAACTCGCCGAGAATCTGAACGGCTACTACTCAATCCTGAAAATCCTCGAGGAACTTTCCTGGCAAGAGAGAGTGAGACAACGAAAGGTAACAGTCATTGGTGAAGCAATACATATGTTTGGAAAGTATCATTGTGAAGACTCTACTCCTGTTTCACCTAGAATACTGCAACAGTTCTACAATCCTAAGATGGTGGTGCCCAAATTTCTAATAGCTTAGGCATGCTCTTCTTTTTTCCTGAATTGAGACTGAAAGTACATCACTCCATTTGAGAAGCATACCACATTTATAACCACAAAGAGTTTACTTTTTCAGCAGAGGAGGAAAACTTGTGGTCCTACAGATACTGTTGGACTGCACATTCCATCAGTCCTCACCCACATTGCCAGTGGTGAGGGATGATTGGAGTTATGGTCCAACAACACTGGGAGAGCCACAAGTAAATGTATCCTTTTTAAATGATGTAAGTGATTAAACAAAAATACCAGGGTGTAGGATGTTATATCTCATCAGATCTGTGTTCTAGGTGTGCCTCTTGACTCATGTAGACTTGCAACAGGCAACTACCTCTGGATAATGATAATTTGGCTTATAACTGTGTGGTTATAGAATTATAGAGTTGGAAGAGACCTCAAGGGCCATCAAGTCCAACTCCCTGCTATGCAGGAACTCACAATCAAAGCACCCCTGACAGATGGCCAATCAGCCTCTGTTTAAAAACCTCCAAAGAAGGAGACAAGGTTGGAAGTGATTAAAGCTCCAGAGGTACTCAAAGAGAAGGCAAAACAGAAATACCTCTCTGATCAGAAAGAAGCAAATCATCATAGAGACATGTAGTGGGAACCTTGCTCCATGGGTCAGTAAATGAGCTCACAGAAGCTTCTGGTGAAATGACCCACTAATGTTTCTCCTGACATGCTGTTTGGGAATTGCTGTTCTAGCAGGACCTCTCGTCCCTCTCTTAAGCTTCTTGGAGAAGTTCACATATTAAGGCTGCTAAAGTGAAGCTCTTTGGGAAGAGTGAAATAGACTTGCACCCTAGTTGTGTTCCTGTCTTGAAATTCTTGATGAGGGCAGTAAAAAGACATTATCACTGGGGACTACCATTTACCAGTCACACATTTTCTGGCTGTCCAAGGAGAAAGGCCACAAGCATGCAAAAAATAAATGTGGATTCACTTTTGTGGGCAATCAGAAATTGGAAGTTTTCAAACCCAGGAGCTTTAGACCTTGTATAGTCTGCAGGCTTCCAGTGTTATGGCTCAAAATCCTTAAGAACAAGCATCTTCAGTCAAGGAGGTATGTTTTTGTTATGGCCATATTCTCACATCTTCTGCCTGTATATGGTATCTAAAGTCAGTCCTGTCAACAGAGTTGTACTCCCTCGGTTTCTCTTCCTCCCTACTGATCTGATTGGTAGAGAGCTGGGAGGGATTTAAATGTAAGCAGAGACTGGATCCTATGCCTGTCCTCTTTGTAAGAGAATGGTGCTGAAACTGGGTCACTGAGCTGGGAATAGCTGGGTAACCAATGGCAACAGAGAACTCTGCAGAGGAGGAAATGAGTTTTTGTCTTTCTTCGCTGCCAGGGGCTGTTGTTTGTTGTGTTTACAGGAACTATTTAATGGAGTTATGCGTAGTACTGTAGGAAGTTGTTGGTAGAGACAAAGGATAGCTTCAACATATATTTAATATACATACATACTCCAGCAATAAAACCCATGTGAGCACAGAATTTAGCAGTAGAAATTCTTGGTTCTGACCTCTTCAGTTCCTGGTCTGTAAAATAAGTTTATCCAAGATAGGCATAAACTCATGAAGGGAGAAGCCCTCATACCTATGAATAGGCCATATATTTATAGTCGGCCCTCCATATCAACGGATTCTTTATTCATGGATTCAACCATACAATAGCTAGAAAATATTCAGAAACGATATACATTCCAAAAAGCAAAACTTGATTTTGCCATTATAAAGAAGAGACACCATTTTACTATGCCATTGCATTTAGTGGGACCTGAGCATCCATGGATTTTGGTACCCACAGGAGGTTCTGGAATCATAGCCCAAAGGATACCAAGAGCCCACTGAGACTAGAAGAGAGCGGGAGAGTTTGGTTGTTAGAGCTATAACAGAATCTGTGTAGCATATTCTCTTCAAGATTTTTTTCCTGCATTCCTCCTTGAAATATTCCTCATTGCCATGTGCTAAAACTTTGTACGGTATGCTGTCAGCCGATGACACATCAAAAGGAATGTGAGATTTATTATTTTTACACCAACCTGCATATGAGGTTGCTTCTACAGTTCACATTAAAGGTGAAACACTTGGGAAAACTATTTATTCCATGGTCCCTTTTAAAGAATAATTGTCTGAGGCAGTAAAGATAGTAAAATAAAATCAACTTCCTACAAAATAGCTCTGTTGTGTACCTTCAAGTCATTTCTGACTTATGGCAACTCTAGGGTTACCCTATCATAGGGCAGTTTTGGAAAGATTTGTTCAGAGGACGTTTGCCTTTGCCTTCCTCTGAAGCTGAGAGAGTGTGATTTACCCAACACCTGGTTTCTTTTTGTTCTTTAAAAGTAATTACTCTGCATTTCCCCCTACCTTAATCCTGCTGTGAAGTTACTAGCTTGCTGATTGTAGCATCTCCATCTTAAAAAATAAATATGTAAATGGCATATAGCTTTTTACTACTGATTTTTAAACTTTTGATTGGTCCCCCAACATTCTTAAAAGGCACTAAATAACAACCTAGTTGTTAATTTTGGTCAGTGTGTTGTTGACCACTAGATGTCCAGATGAAGGTAACACTCAGGAAACAGGGAAATGAGCCACTCTAAAAAAAAAAATGCAAGAGTTTGTGTTAGAAATGCCTGGCCAATCAATCCAGGCTTGCACATACTATCCAAAAGCTGACACTTCAGACAAGTTAACACAACAGCACTTTCCTGTTATAATTGGAGCATCACATCAGCAGTGAAGGAAGAAACCACATTTCCCTATAGATCTCCTGCCAGAATCTATTCCCCCCCTCCTCCTTGAGGTGTTGCTGCAAAGGTCCTCTGTCTCTGAGCTCTGTGTTAACCCCACACAAATTAGTTGGTGAGCTTTGACAGGATCAGAGTGAAGGCTGATCCAGCTGGAAGCCATAATTAGACAGCCCTGGCCTTGCTGGCTTCTTTTTTGTTCTTCAAAGGTAACCGCTCTGCATTTTCCCCATCTTAATCCTGCTGTGAAGTTACTATCCTGCTGACTGCAGCATCTCCAGCTTTAAAAAAATGCAAATGACATCAAAACATTCTAGTGGCTGAGAGGCTTGCTTGGAAATCTGTGTGTGAGGTTTGTTCGAAAATTTTTTCCTATTTCAGAGTGCCAGAAGGAAATGATGAATCAATAGGGTTTTGTGTATCATTTTTCTGTATTTTGTTCTCATCTCTTATGAGATAGGTTAGTCTAGGTCTGTATAAGACAAACAAGAGTCTATACATCCATTTCACACTGGGTCATTCTGTTCCTTGGGCATAGGAACATTCTTAGTGTTGTTAATATTTTCACCTTTAAATGAATGAATAATGCACATCATGTGGAGATACAGTCCTGACAAAGATTGGCCCTGAAATGTCTCTTGGGTAGAATCTCTGAGCTGTATGTGCTGTTCCTCAACAGGTGCCTACTGCCTCTCTGTCTCAGATTTTGACAATGCCAAAGGCCTCAATGTGAAGCACTACAAGATCCGCAAGCTGGACAATGGTGGCTTCTACATCACCTCTCGCACGCAGTTCAGCAGCCTTCAGCAGCTGGTGGCATATTACTCCAGTAAGTGGCCTATCAGTATAACTTGTAATCATGAAGAATTGTTTGCAAAATACAGAGGTCTTTTCCAAGGTACTTTGAGAAAAAGCAAATAGCTGAGGAAGTTTAAACAGTATCTTAAAGAAAGGGTGGGAGTCCAAAAATGTGACAGAACTCCTAAGGGGGAGGCAACAAATCAAACTTTTTTTTTTAATTTTGAGCAAGCAGCTTTCCTACCTTTAATTCTAAGGGAAGCAAGAGTAGAGTTGGATGATCTTAAAAGAGTTCACTGTTATCTGTTATCCTAACATTACCCAGCGTATTTACTGACTCCCTATGCATTAATCCAAAAAATTCCAGCAGGCCAATCCATCGAGTACTATTCCTTATCCATTATTTTTATGATTTTATATAGTCCCCGATGAAGGCCTCTGAGAGCCTATGCAAGCTGAAACACGTTGCCCTTTTTATTAATAAATCATTCTTCCACATTCTGAGCACCTTGAGACATTTCTCCAGTTTTTTTCTGCTGATTTCATTGATTCCAGCTTTTACTTCCTAACTGCCATAACACCATAAAGCCTCTGATCTACTTATTTACAAGACCACAAATCAGCAGCTTCTGCTTCAGAAGATAATAATAAAAGGGGTGCACATCATTTTGTATTGGTTCAGAGATTTCTGTTAGAGCAGAAAGAAAGAAGTGAGAGGTAGAGAGAAAAAACACTTTCATGGTGTCTCTCTCCAATATTTTTTCTAGCACATAGAGATCAGAGAGGCAGGAAAAGTGCTCCCTTTTAACCTTGGGGAAAAAAACTTCTTAAAGTGGCTTTTCTTTGTGTCTTATTCCATGCTTCCTTGTTCCAGAACATGCAGATGGCTTGTGCCACCGTCTCACCAATGTCTGCCCAACCAGCAAGCCTCAGACCCAAGGCCTTGCAAAAGATGCATGGGAAATTCCCCGGGAATCCCTGAGATTAGAGGTGAAGCTTGGGCAAGGATGTTTTGGAGAAGTGTGGATGGGTAAGAATTTCTAGCAGATATCTGAGCCATAAGGTACATGTGGGATTTGATGGCTTTTAAATTTGTAGGAAGGAAAGTGAATTTTAGAAGGAGGGTGAGATCTAGGAAGGCAGCCACTAATGCTGCTTGCAAAACAAGCATCTTTCTGGCTGTTTCATGGCTATCAGGTTCTCCTGGTATCCATCTCAGTAATCTGCACCCAAGCCTTATTATGATCTGCTGTGAAAAACAAAAGGCTGGCAAGGTCAGATGTAACAGAAGCCTTGCCAGCTTGCATCAGAAGTATGTTGGATGTTGCATTGGAGCAGCATAACAGCCACCAGTACAGTAAAGGCTTGTCAGTTATTGGCAAGGGGAAAGGTTAAGGGGTAGGTAGGAAAGAAGGAACCAAGTCAAAGCAAGAATATTAAGCAATAAGGATAATACTAGGGATTCCTCTTGGACTAACACAATGTAGGAATTATAAACCAGACTATTCTAGTTTAGTTTTATGTATATATTGGCCACAGATCAAAATAGACATGAACATGAGTATTCCAGAGTGTGTGTTGGTTCCATATTTAATCATACTTGGAACAATATCTTTGAAATCAATGGAACTTGGTTCTTTATCAGCCTGGCAAAAAAGATGGGAGCATAGTGGTATGTCACCGTCATTATCGCACAACAACGCAAAGATTATCACACGACATCGTGGTTATTGCACGATTATCCCATGAATAAAGAGGCATTCTAGAATGCCTCTTTATTCTTGGGATAATCATGGGATAATAGCAATATTATACAACACCATGTGATAATCTTTGAGTAGTTGCTCAATACTGATGGGAGCATACCGCTATTCTCCCGTCTTTTTTGACAGTCTGATAAAGTCTTCAGTCATGATTACTATATGTTCAGTTGATTTCAGTCAGTCTGCTCCAAGGCTAACTAACTATGGAACTAATTCCTAGTCTCTTAACAAACCACAGGGTGTTGCCAAACACAAAAATTGCAATTTGCTTGCTCCTCTGTTCATCTAGACGCTGTTAAAAGCTACGTGAATTTGAAGACAGAATACAATCCAAAAGATGGGTCAAACATGCCTAATGGTTCTATCTTGGAAATAGAGGACATTTAAACATAGATAATACCTGAATGGGTGGTTGCTTTTGGAACTGCACAGACTTAACACTTAACTTTTTGAGGGAAGGATTACAAACATTTTAAATAACTCTGAAAACATTTATTTCTTGCTAACTAAAATGGTTATCTTCTCATAAAGGGACAACATCCCTCAGATAGGGAAAAAATTATTTTGTGACATACAGTTTTGGAAGGAGAATTATTATACTTCAGATTCACAAAAAATCCTGGTAATCTGCATTTGTTAGCAACTGTATCCTCCACTGGTCCTTTCCCTGCCTGTTCTTCAGTACAAATTATATTTCAGCCATCCCCAGCCTGGTCACTTACAATCCCTATCAATCTTCTCTAAGATGAGCAGTGGTTGAGGGAGCATGAATTGAAGTCCAAAAACACTAAACTGTGGGAAATAGCTGTTAATCTCTTGTCATATTCTGAGATATATGTATGGTAAAATGGAGCCTGTGAACACATGTTTCTTGGTTAAAAGTCTGCTTTACTAATCTATTCCTATTTCTACTCCAGGGACCTGGAATGGCACCACCAGAGTGGCAATAAAGACTCTGAAACCTGGGACAATGTCTCCAGAGGCATTTCTACAGGAAGCTCAGGTCATGAAGAAACTGCGCCATGAGAAACTGGTGCAGTTGTATGCTGTGGTTTCTGAGGAGCCTATTTACATTGTGACGGAATATATGTGCAAAGGTGCTTAATATACATGTGTCAGAGTGGTTGGATACTTTGTGTGGATGCCGTTGTTTTCAAATCAGATGGGTAACACTGAACAAGCTAGAAATTCAGGCAAGGAGGGAAAAATCCACAACTACCCCTTGTCTTTCTCATTTAGCTATAGGTGGGATAGGCAGCACACAGGACACTTGCATTTTACAAGGACCAAATCACATAACGAAATTAGTGTGCTATAAATGTAGGAAGAATGGATTGTGAAGAAACTGGCTAATATTATTAAAGAAGCCACATTATTCTGTCATACAGCCAACTCACAGTTCAACACTTTTTTGCTATGCCACTATAAAAGGAGTGCAGAGAATTGCACCAAACCAGTATATATGTGAGGAGGCTAATGGATGGTTTATTAGTCTTAAGTGCCTTCTACTTTTTTAAAATAGCAGGTTAGTCCAATTAAAGGTTGTTTTTTCTTTTATTCTTTGAGTTTAAAACAGCTGCTGATCTGTGAAGTGGGGTGGGAGAGAAACATCTGCACAAATTGAAGGATTGGTCTTAATTAATGATGAATGTATGTTCAATCCTAGGAAGCCTCTTGGATTTCTTAAAGGGTGAGATGGGCAAGTATTTGAGACTACCTCAGTTGGTGGACATGGCAGCTCAGGTGAGTGTAGCATGCTTTGGGAAACATTTTTACTTATTTTGAATGCTTCCCTGTGAAAACTATCTCCCTTTAAAGAGACTGTCCACATGGTAGGCTACCACAGTCTCTTTCTGTCACAAACAGTGGGACCTTGTTATCTAATGTTATCAATATCCCCTATGGATAACAAAATCCATGGACGCCCAAGTTCCGTTAAATATAATGGCAGAGCAAAATGGTGTCCCTTACATAACATGGAAAATCTAGACTTGCTATTTGGAATTTATACTTTTTTGAATATTTTCAAGCCATGGATGCTTGAATCTGTGAGTAAAAAAAATCCATGGATAAGGAGGGCTGACTGTACTGAGTTTATCTATGTGTAAAGAGAGAGTGGGAAAGAGACAGAGAAGAGGATTATTGGCTGAAGTATTAAAACATGAAGTTCTCCTTGTTGTAGTTTGAAGTGGTACATGCTTGGGAAAAAAATATGATATTCTGAGTGCTTTCAGATGGGGTCTTAAATCTGCAGTGGCAATTTTTCAGTCATTCAGATGCCAGTGTCTATGTGAAGCCCTGATCCTGTGCTTTTGTGTGTGTGTGTGTGTGTGCTGACAGAATTAATCCCATGTTATTCACTGTTTCTTTTAAAATTCAGGAAAAAAAAACAGTACTTTGTAAAGATTTAAGCGGATCACAATTTCCTTAGGTAGCATTAAGTCACTTTGTGGTAGAAATGGTCCGTCAGACAGCTGGATTATACTGAAAATGCATCACACTTCTTTGTTGCTTGCCATGCATTTTCTGGTTTCATATCTTGCAACAGTACTTTCCCTATCAGACATTTTCCAGCCTGAGTGAGAAGTTAATCAACCAAGCTTCAGAGAACAAGGCTATGATGGCTCCTGCTTCCTTTATCCTTCACATTCCTCTTGCCTCTTTCTATCTTGGTACTGATTGTATTTTGGGAGAAACTGAGCAGAATTGCTTTGGGAGTGAGGAGCCACAGACACCCAAAGGGACTGGTTCCACACATTAGCTTCCTTTGAGCCAGTTCTTGGTTAAGGAAGAGGCTTTTATTCAAGAGTTTCTACCTTGTGCAGAGTTGCAAAGCTTGAAAAGTAGCAAGATGCTTCCTGGCTCTGCAGAGGCTGAAAAGACTTGAAAAGGGGAGGAGGAAATTCCCCACAGCTATGCCAAATTTGGAATTTTTTCTAAAACACCAGACACAGCATCCACAGATTTCGGTATCTACAGGGAGTCCCCTAACCAAATCCCAGTGGATATCAAGGGCCCACAGTGCTAGTCAATGCCTCTTTTAGTCTGTGCAGTATTGGCAAGGTATGTGGGGCAATGCCACTTCCTAGTAGTAAATGAATGACATTTTATTTTTCATCTGTTTTACCTTCCTCCAGTTCCTCTATTCAAATTTCCTTGAGTCACCATCCCAGGTGAACTCTGGGACCATTTAGCTTGTTTCCCCCTAAACTGTCCAAATGAGCATTTAAAAATGATCCCACCACCCACCTAGCAGTTTCATTCAATCAGCCAGTATACAAAATGGTTACTAGAATCCACCCTGGATTAATAATTTGAGCCTTGTTAGGCATTATGTTGACAGAACCTAATGATAGTTCAAGAAGATTTAGAATGTCTTTTGTGTTTGGGATGGTTACAGATCGCATCTGGCATGGCATATGTGGAGAGAATGAACTATGTTCACAGAGATCTCAGAGCTGCCAACATCCTTGTTGGAGAGAACCTGGTGTGCAAAGTGGCCGACTTTGGGCTGGCACGTCTGATTGAAGACAATGAATACACAGCAAGGCAAGGTACGGACTACACGTTCCTGTGTTCTTTGAAGATAATTTTCAGAAGCAACTAGTTAGTGTGTCAGAGAGGATGATTTTGGGAGTGAAATACAGCAAGGCATTAGTGAGATCATGTAGAAGTGAGTTTTTACTTAGGTACAGAATTCACTGTTTGGATATTTTTAGCACAGCGAGTGAAAGATACAGATGTAATTGTTAGCTGAAGTCATCATGGTTGCAGCAAATGATCCTTGGAGTCCCTTCCAATCTTACAATTCTACAAGAGTGGTAATTCTTGAACTTGTTTTTTATTCTTGTATTTACCTTGCTCAGGTGCTAAATTCCCCATTAAATGGACTGCCCCAGAAGCTGCACTTTATGGCCGATTCACCATCAAGTCAGATGTATGGTCCTTTGGAATACTACTGACTGAACTGGCCACAAAGGGCCGAGTGCCATATCCAGGTAAGTGTGTACAGTCATCCCTCCATATTTGCGGATTTGATTATTCACGGATTTCATTAATATGTTCTCTCTAGGACTGTCTAGGTCCTCCAGTGCAACTCTGTGGTCAACTTTAACTAAAAGTTGCACTGAAAGACCATTTGTAGCTACTCCAGTGCCATTGTATGGTCAGTGTATGTTGGACATTGACCACAGAGTTGCACTGGAGGACCTAGAGATTCCTAGAGAGGTGTCCTCTCAGGTAAAAACAGTGTTTTTGTTATTTGCGGTTTTTCCATATTCACAGGGGTCTTGTTCCCCTAACCCTAGCGAATATGGAGGGACAACTGTACTTAGTTTTGCTACTTGTTCTGCCAGGGCCATAGAGCCAGGTTTAGAGAACTCATTCGCTTAGGATAGAGCCATTACCCCAGTGACAGAGCACATGCTTTGCATGCACAAAGCTCCAAATTTAATCCATCTCCATGGTCGGACGGACAGCAAGTAAGGGAAAACTTGAAACTACAAAGATCTGCTTAAGATCATAGAGAGTAACTCTAGATAGCTCTGACCTCAGCCAGTGGTGTCACTAGGGTTGGCATCACCCAGTGTGGTAACTCATGGTGTCACATACACACCCTTGACCTCCTCCCATACCACATCCTACAGAATCCTTAGTAATGTTTTTTGTACTAATGTTACTCATAAATCATAATTTCCATATATCACTGAATGTAAGGACAATAGTTGTGACATAAACAATTAGCAAAATTAAAATTATACCTTTAAATTACAATATCATACACACAGTCTAAATGTGTTCACGTGTTGTGTAATTAAAGTGAAAATTTGGCAAGATGTTATGTTTTTAAAGAAAATGTAAAACTAATATATTCTTTCATTTTAAAAAAAACAAACCCCCTGAGGCCTCTCCTTTCTCCTCCCACTGATTCTCATCTCACTCATGCCATTTCTTCTGCTGAGCTGCAGCATTTTAAAGGGATGCAGGCGAATACCACAGCCCATTTCTGCCAAAAGGAAAATGTTTGGGGGGCAGTGGTGTCACCCACCCTTAGGGTGTCACCTAGTGCAGACTGGACACACACACACGCACTCTGCTAGTGACACCCCTGATCTCAGCTGCTTCCTTATGGAGGGCTCCTAGCTGGTACCAATCAAAAGATGTTGTGTAGCTACTCTGCCTTCCCTCTTTAATAGATTTTTTTGTGTGGATAGAAATAAGATGGAACATGTGATGGGGAAACATAGGGTTTTACAAATGGAAGACATTTTCATCTGAATTTCCAATCATTCTGTGAATAAGTGCTATTGCCCAATGAAAGCCTTGCCTGAAACCACTCCTGGTAATTAGAAACTTCCTATAGTCCCTTGTAATGTAAAAGCACACCAGGAAGCTACTGTCTGTCATAGTCCTCCTTTTGCTTTGCTGCCTCTTGGTGAGCCTAATTTGTGGTATCCTAAGTGACAGCTGCAGCTTATCCCTCCATGCTTGACACAACCCCTGGGGACTCACAGGTATCCTTGCCTAGCCCACTGTTCTCCTTCTGAGTGCTGATACAGCAGCAGAAGAATGAACTCCAAGGCAGATCGGGGAAGAAGTTTTCACAGTTGCTGCAACACTAAGTACAATACTTGTGATGGTAACTTGTTGTCATCCTGTCTGACTACTACGTCTCTGATGTCTGGATAAGGGCAAAGAACAAAATTTAGCTTATCTGGATGAAAGCTATTCCTTCTAGTGATGTTCAATTTGAAGGATTTCCCATACTGGCAGTTTTAAAAAAAAGCTGGCTGGAAAAAAATCTAGATTGTTTTAGTTCCATTGTGATTGAAAATCACCTTTGTTTTTCTGTTCACTTGCAACTTTCTCATTACAATTTCATCTAAATTCTTTTCATCTAAGACTTGGACACTATAAGGAGGAGATTTTATATATTTTGAGGCTAAATGTATATTAATGTATTTTTAGTAGCTGTCTTTATGTTATAGGGCCATAGGGTACAGTTAGGGAAGTTTTCAAACCATGGAAAAATGAGCCCTGGAGTTTCTGATCTTGGCATCATAGTTTGATAGGCTAAAGCTTAGATAATTTCCCCTTGCATCTTATCTGTAAGGCTCCTTGCTGCCAGGCCATAGGACTAGGAGAAGCCATGTTGTGCCTCTGCTTGTGGTCATGTGAGCTGGGGAAGACTATAAGGCTATAAAGGAGTTGTGCCTCAATTTAATTAATTAATTAATTGGGGAGCTGTCTTTACCTTCACTGGTTGAGCTGAAAGACAGCACTTATTTAATCCTTCAGAGAGAGCTTAAAAGTTACTTCTGTAACTTGTGTACCATTACAAAACCTACAAGGTAAGTTTTGCTTTCTGTAGGAGAAAATCCACCTAAAAAGATAAGACAGTGGTCTATAAATTGAGATTAGGAGAAAGAAATACCTCAAAATGTCTTCCAAAGCATTTTAGCTCTCAAAAATTGCAAGGAAATCTAATAAATAAACTTTATTTATTACACGAAGAAGTAACAATTTTACCAAGCACTGCTTTAAATTGTGTGTGTGTTTCAGGGGGTTGTTGTGCCCTCATTACCCTAAATAGCAATCCATTATAGGCAGCGTTAAAAATCTTAGAGGTAATATTTTTACAGACTTGTAACATCTTTCTTTCAAGCACTGCCTTGAGAGCATCTCTGAGCTGTGCCAGTAGTTTCTGCACTGTACATTTCCCTGGAGCCTTACAATTCAGTCCTTGGGGAAATGTGGGGAATGCGTGTGTATTTGACACAGTCTTGAGATATAATTAGCATCCAGGGCTTAAAGAAAAAGCAGAAAAATACTTTGCATTTTCATTCAGTTTGCTTAGACATTTGACAAGATCTTTCCCTCATCCACCATGCCAAATTTGACACGTGTCTGAAACTCACCAAATTTTGGCTTGACTTTAATGTAAGGCTGCCATGTTTTCTCCCACTGATGTCTTAAATGTGAGGAAAAGGCAGAACTCTCAAGCATCTATTGTGGTGTTCAAAAGAAACGGAAGCTGCATTTACCATCATCTGGGGCTAGTTCATGAAGGGGAAAGCTCATCATTTTTGTTGTTGTTGTTGTTTAGTGAAGAAGCTACACAGACAGGTATTTGACACAGGGAGGCAAAATTTGTAGATATCTTATGGAAAATGGACTGCAGGTCTTTCTCTTCCTTTGAAGCCCATTTCATATTTTCTGCTAACAACATCGTAGCCTCTGGAACAACTTCTTCCCCTATCCTTGTGGTTCTTCTTTTACCTATCATCAGTAATATTATAGATTTTCCAACCTTGTAGATGGCTTGGGTCACATGATTGTTTCTGATGACATGAATGATCTGATGGAATTTCAGTGCAATTGCACCACCCACACAGTCAGGATGCCCATATGCCACAAAGACGTTGGACTCAGCTATGAGAGGGTTTTCATCCTCAACATGCTTTTAGCTCTGTATTTGCTAGCAGTAGAAAAACTACCTGAGGAATAAGAAAAGAGAGGAAAGCTTCTGTGCCAAATTAAGGGAACTG
>NC_056525.1:32468323-32527835 GCF_019175285.1 Sceloporus undulatus | reverse complement strand
CGTATACTGCTTCCTTGTAATTCAGTCCAACTATACTTAGTTAACAGGAGGTTAAATACAAGAGGCTGTGCATTGGTGGTGGAGCATCAGTTTCCATTACCATACTTCTGTTGTGCTTCTGCTGCATCAGCTGCACTAAATAACTTGATGTCACTGAAGAAGACACCCCACAGTCAATCAGAGGTGGCAGGTAGAGGATTCCTAGGCACCATCTAGGTGCAGTAGTGTGGTAAGGAAAAAAGAGCAGCCATTGCCCTCCTGGATAGCCACTTCAGGCAATAACTTTTCCTTTTCCCAGCTGTGCAGCTGTAGGTGGATTGTGCCCAGGATCCTCATCCCTCACAGCCACTGTGGCTGTTACCTGGTACCATCAAGCTTCAGTTGCAGTGGGAAGGGGGGTAATTGCAGGAGATGGCACTGAAGACCTTCTTCTGCAATGCCCAAACAAGTATACGTACCCAGCAGAGGGGAAGTTTCAGCAGAGAGTCATAGAGTTAGAAGAGCCCTCAAGAGCCCTCATATTAAACCTCCTGTCTTTGACAGACGGCCATCCATCTTTTGTTTAAAATTTTCCAAAGAAGGAGACTCTGTCACACTCTGAGGCAGCATATTACAGCGCTTTAGAAATAAAGTTTAATAATAATAATAATAATAATAATAATAATAATAATAATACACTGCTGAACAGCTCTTACTGTCAGGAAGTTGTTACTAATGTTGAGGTGGAATCTCTTTTGTGTACAAAAGGGTTCTGGCTTAAATTACTAATGTCACTGTGTATTGTGATGGAATGATATGATGAATAGCCAAGTCATGTACAGTTAGCCCTTGGTATCTACTGGGGTTTGGTTCTAGGACTTCCCAAGGATATCAAAATCCATGGGTGCTTAAATCCCATTAAATACAATTGCGTAGTAAAATGATATCCCTCATATAAAATGGTAAAAAAAAATCAAGGTTTGCTTTTTGGAATTTATATTTTTTTTAAATAATTTCAAGTTGTGGATGGCTGAATCTGTGCATAAAGAATTCTTGGATAAGAGGGGCCAACTATACTACTTTTTCAAGATATAATAAAGTTTAGAAACCAAGAGAAATTTGAATAATTTTCGTTTGCATGCTAATAGTTCCAATGTTATTACTGGTACCAATGATCCATCTCTTTTTCGGTACTGATAGGTATGGTGAACCGGGAAGTACTAGATCAAGTGGAACGAGGCTACCGGATGCCTTGCCCACCTGAATGCCCAGAATCTCTGCATGACCTGATGTGCCAGTGTTGGAGGAAGGATCCTGAAGAAAGGCCTACTTTTGAGTACCTTCAAGCTTTCTTGGAGGATTATTTCACATCAACAGAACCTCAGTATCAACCAGGCGAGAACTTATAAATCTGGAAACAGAATCAATTGCCAAAGACTCAGTGCTGCTTCTACTGCATAGGTGCTCAAGGGAGAGACTTTGAAGCATACTTGGAACATCTCTGAAGCACCTGCTGAGGTCTCTTCCTCATTCTGGTGATTCACTCTTCCTTCCAAGAATGGTTCTGGGCCCCTTACAAAGCAGATGTGGTGCCCTTGCCAGTTCTAGGTTAATGAAGGCCTTGATTGGTCATGAATTAGCAAAGTGACATGGTTCCACTTCTTTAATATAAACTTTCAGTAGGCAAAATTTCCCAAAAAAAGTCAGGTTATTCCAGAAGCAAAGAGGCCAAGTGAAAACCAAGCGATGCTGTTTATGAAAGCCACCTACTTTCTGGAAATCTGTCTTTCCACAAAACCACTCATGACTACAATCAGAAGGAACATGACAGATTTTATTCTGATGGCAATGATATGCTTTGTTGGCTGTATGACTTCAGTGCACTGTGTCATCTCTGAGTGGTGATGCTACAGAATTCTGCCTTTTGGATTCTGATGGCTTTTGTTTTGTTTTGTTTTGTTTTTTTGCATATAAAACCAGCACAAATTTCTCCGTTCTCTCCTGTATCAAATCCCACTGCCTGGAAGTGGACCAACTACTTCACTCCAAGAAAAATTTGTAGCTCACTAAGATTCTGGGCACTTCATGTTTCCATGTACCTGTGAACTTCTTTCTTTTTATCTGCCACTGAGGATGTCACTGTCTCACTGTACATGCAGTCTTGTCCCATTTGTGTATGGTGCAGTTGCAGATTTTAGCCATATAATAAGCTGAACTGGAGAAGCTAGGCTTGCTTGAAAACTGTCAATGTGCTGAATTTGGTTAGTTTTTGGCCTCGGGGAGTCAGTGAAGAACTACAAGGATTTCCTGGGGAGGCTGGTTTTGCTGTGATACTTGTAGTGCCAGTGATGACTTATGTATTTCTCAGGACTATGTTAGATATTGGACTGTCTTCCAGTTTAGCATTTCAGTCCAATAATGAGAGCCTATTAATAGATTTCTTAGACCTGCTGGAAAAGAACCATCCAGCAGAATTGTAAGTCCTTCTTTTTCCTGTATATAAAATACTACCAGCCCCTAAATGCCAGTGTCCCCCACCCCAGTTAAGACTAGCATTCCATATGGCATTCTAAGAATTAATTGAGCACATAGTTTATTTTCTTTCTACATTGCTACATTTTAATCTTAACTGGTTCTGGAGCTCCTTAGTGCCTCAGAAAGATAATACCATTGCTGGACAAACTTTCCAGTTCCTGATATCTTACCTGTATATTATGTATCCTTGGCCTAATCTCTGTACAGAAATTGGAATGCAGTTCCTTTCCCCTGCTATGGTTTGTGACATAGATGAAGCAGGTCAAGGGTTCCAATAAAGAAGACTTAGCAATGCCCATGGAGGAAATCTTCAGATTTTTTTTCTAGAGAGCATATGGCCTGTTTTCTAAGCTGTATATTATCCTGAGGATGAGCTTGTTGCAGAGAACGTTAAGTCGTTGATTCAGTTATCTGTTCTAGAAAGTACGCACAAGAGAAAACTACATGGAGGTTCTTTGCACAGAATGACTTTTTTAAAAAAAAATCAGACTCTATGTTTTTGTGTGAAGTCTGGTCATGACCTGAAAATAGTCCTTTGATTGATACAAATCATGCCAAATGTCCTTGTTTTGCCTTTTGGCTTCTCCTCCCCACCATTTTAAAGCCTTGTTGGCCAAAACAGTGGGAAAGCAGAAAAGAGGACTAAGCTACACATTACATGTAGCTGCATATACATTTTCTGTATTTTTAAATTAAAAGCTATCTTTGTTGATGTGAATTTTAGGAAGATAATAGTGTATGTGGAGTGCTTCATTTTATTTTATTTTTGCTAATTTTTCACTCAAAGGTGCCCATTCCAATCTGCTTTCAATTCATAGGGGGAAAGCTAGTATGGATGTGGTTTTCAGATGGAGAAACAGCTGGAAAGCAAAAGGACACATGCACATACATGCATATGTACACACAATAATATCACTGCTTTTCTAAAAACGCACAGCATGAGAGGATTTTTTTAAAAAGGAGAAGAGATCTACACAACTAGATGTGACAATTAGTTTGGTCATAACATTCCTTCTTATGGATGCTTAGGCTTCTGCTGGATCAGGCCCTCTGCATCTCTTCTTCAATCACTGGTTTCTTTTCAGGAACACAGTACTTGCAAGAGCTTTCCAGGCTCATATATATCCTGCTGTGCATCAAAAGCTGTTTTAGCTGCAGCAAATTGTAGGTTACATTTGAGTTTGTGCATACACAGCCGATATTTGGCAATATGTGCATGGAGTAGGAGGAAGTTTCTAGTCTAGTCTAAGATCCTGCTTCTTTAGTATAGGCTCAAACCATCATGGACACCTGTAATTAATCCCATCCACTATTGGTCTTGTGACTTTCCTTGGCAAGATTCACCCAGGGGAGCAAAAATGCAGGTGATTTGGCTGGAGCCTGCCTATTACATTAGTCTGTAAGCCAAGAAATCTTCACCCTGGGGGTGGCTGGACAGATGGAGTAACTATATGCAGCACGATAGGAAAGACCTGAGATGCACTCCAGGAACTGACAGGAGAGTTTAGGCTTTTGAGTCTTCCTATTTCCTTAACTAGGGCAAACTGCTCTATACAAATAGAGCTGTACATTTCAGATTCCCAGCCTGAGAAAATACCTCAGAGTGACTGAAAATGCAGCTTCTCTGAAGCACTTGTGGTGAAGAAGTGTTTTTAAATCGACAAGGTCACTGCAGTATATGAAGCAAGATTTTTTTTCCCCCTGGAGATATGTGGAGCATTCAGTTAATCTTCCTTTTATTCAAGCTGTTCTTACAAACATTGTTACTGCACCATCCCATGTTTCTGGTGCCTATAGTTTGATATTCCCAATCCAGAGAAATCTAGTTGTTTTCTTAAAATCATACTGAAATAATTAATTCTTGTTATTTGCAACTTTTATCCCATATAAAATCTCATTTTCTGCCTCTGATTACAGCTGGACTCCCGAACCTACAACCCAAGAGACAGCCTTTCATCCACACAGCATGTGAGATGGTTTTGGAGTAGGCTTTAGAATCTTGCTATGCTTGCAATAGAAGAGATAAAAAAATATTAGGAAACCACTGCAGCAATTTCTCTGATGTGGCTTGGTGCCTGCTACAAGAGCTGTATCAAAAATGTAAGTGAAGGCAAAAACAGTAAGCCAAGCCATATGTAAATTGATCTGCCTTTTGTCTCACTGGATACTTCCAAGGGGGTTTCAAAAATTCATCTGTAGTGCAGCAGTTTCTTTTTATTGGGAGAATTTCTTACCAGCTGTAAATTAGCCCCTCTTTTGTACATAGCCCTTTAGTCATTTGAGTTCTTAGTGCTCAGTGGCTCTGAATGTTGAATTGTGCATGTGATTTTTACAGTCATGAGAATGTTTGTTGCAATTATACTTAGCTGATGTTCATTGTCTTTGGCTTATCATTTTATTGTCTGTTTTTCATGTCCAAAATGTGGGTATTCTCTGATGTGCCAAAAGAAAAAGGGGGAAAGTCCAACGGCAGAAACATTTTCATATATCTGATTAGCCTTCAGGGCCAACCTATGTCAGGACTATGATGTTGTTTCCAATAACTTGCCTATTTTAGACAAATAGGTGTTACATTTTCCTATCCATTCTCTATGGTGTCATCTCATATGTACAAGATGTAAATAGTACTTACAATCAGCTCAGTGTTAGGATGAGGAGGTGTTTTGGACATTTTTGCTCAGAAAGGTTTAAAGTAGAAATCTGATAACTCCACCTCATGCAAGCAAGATAATGTGTGGAATTGCTCAAACTATGTATTTGGAGTATACAACCTCTTTCAGTGTTTCAGTTACATCCCCAAACATATGCAGCAAGAAACCAAAAAATGGTCTGAAGTGATAAATCCTCATGTGCTTTTTCTTCCATTCAGTTCTGTAACCATGCCTGTGTGTCAGGAGATTTGTGTAACATAGTGAAGTTCCCATTTTTGCACAAGCTCCTTCCCTAAATAGTCTGGATTGACATTTTTCTGATACTAAGAACCAGACTTCAATATCCGTTTCAAGGTAACTGAGCCATTCTTCAGTCTTATGCCAAGGTTATTTGTGTGCCTCAAAACTACCAAATGTTCAATGCGTTACCATAAATAATTTTTAAACTCCATCAATGGGTTACCATAAGTTGAACAATGGGAAGGCCCCATAACCATCCTTTCAACCAATTGTTTTGTTACATGCCCAGATCCCTATCTTCTATAGAATTCCTAACAGAATTCTTACTTTCATTGTGGTCGGAACAGGGTCTAACCTCCTTTCTCCAATATGACCATGGTGTCTATGGTACATTGTGGAAGGCTGTTTCCAAGGTCAGCAGTTCTTCTTTGCCTTTCTGAATCTCTTGCACTGTGTATCATAATACCTTATATATTTATTTCTTCCCAAGCCCTTGAAACACAATTGCTTTTTTGAAACATTCCTTTCTCTGATATCTTGAATTTCAGTTCTGGTGCCATTTGAATTGTAGGGAGATCATATAGGTCATTTTGTCCAACCTACCACATTGAATAGAAAAGGAGCTAAGCTGAACGTGAAGGAGACTGTCACTTTTCAACTCCTAAAACTTTCAGTTTCACTTCTTTTCTTTTCCGCTTTGAACATTTCCTTGTTTTCAGAGATGTGATTGCTGCTGGACATGAATTATTTTCTTCCTTTAGCCATTTCTTAGGATTCTAATTTTTCAACATATACCTAATTCCACTCATTACCTTCATTTATTAAAGCAAAGTTTGTTGAAACACCAATGTCAATTGCCTTCAGGGTAAAGGACACTGTTTGATATTTTATACTTGGTTAAATTGCTCCATCTACCAAGTTCGGTTAATGCTTTCCACAATATGCAGTTTTAAATGATACAGTAAGAGGGTGACAGAGCTATGTCACCTCTGACTCCAGGTGAAGACTCCTCATTAGAAGAAAAAACCCTAAAAACTCTTCACATAGAAAATAGTAGATGGGTAAGTCAATACCTTTCCCTCTAACACCTCCACAGGAAAAGTATGGTAGCAAGGCACATTTTCTTAGGAGAGTTCCCACTTGCAGACTCCGTGGTTTTGGTTCACCATCTTAGTCAGAAGAATCTGGCCTAAAAATTTCCTCTCTTAAATCTGTGACTGAGCCATTTCTCCGTTGTGTAATATTGCTGTATTTTAAAAAGCACTCTTTATTTGTGAGCAGGACTTGCATTTGCATATTCATGTTAACAGTTACATGTGTTCAGGGTTTTTGTACAAGCTGGAACAGTTGTTTTAAAAGGGGAGATTTTTCTCTCCAAGGAGATGCCACTTTTGTTATTATTGCTGTTTAATTAAATATGGAGAGAAGTCCCTTTTGCAGAAGGGAAAGAGGTTACTGCTATTTTGTGCCAATGACTCTTGTATAACTTATATGCTTTATTTTTAAATGTCTGCTACCAAGGAGGAACAGCTTCTTGGCAAATACAAAATGGAACATATACCAAGCTGGGGGTGGGGGGAGCTTCAACATGGAAGTGAAAACCAGGGTTTGTGTATGACTCTGTACATATATATGTATAGATATTAATGTATAAAGATTCCTTTTTTTCCAAGTATGTACATTTTTTTAAAAAAAATCAAGACAAATAGGTCTGTTTAAAATCTCTTGGTTTTGGTATAGCAATAATGATGATGAATACTAATTTAAATGAACAGTGTACTTAAGTCTTAATTTTCTTCTTTGTCATCAGGAAAGTTTTGAAAGAAAAATACAGAATACAGGTGGGGTTTTTTTTGTGAACTTCCCAACTCATTTTGTAGATGTAGAATCTTTGCTACATACAAAAGATGCTTGTGCAGTGAAATACAGGCAGTTTTAGGATTGGAGATCAACTGACCTTTGCAAGGAATATACGAACTGAGGGAAGCATTAAAAGAGCTTCCTGTGGTGGTGTTTATTGTCCTTCTTTATATTCCCTTCATTTTTGTAAAGCCCACAACAGAGGAATTTGAGGCTCTGGCATTGCTTGAATAACATTGAAACAAGTCCATACATGGATTTCTTCTGCTATTATCATTCTTTTTTATAAACACACATACACATACGCACGCGCACATACCCTTTGTAAAGTCTACAGATAACTATGCAGAGAATGTGATGCTTTTTCTCATTTTCCCTTGCCTTTTTAGTGTTTGAGTACTTAACTCTTTTTTAAAAAATAAAATGTTTTGAAAATGACATTTCCTAAATCTATGAAGGTGAAGGCCCTCTTTCAATTTGGTATGTATCACTCTCTCTTTAAAAAAAATTGTTTAATATCAGTAGATGTCACAGTGTTGGTGTATGGAAATGACCTGACATGCCTAACATAACAAATGCCATGTTAAATCTATTAGCTCCATAAGTGGGGATATATTACCCGCTCATTATCACAGACTACATGTAATGATGAGCTTTTAACTTTCAGGAATACCTATATTTTTGACCAACATACTGTTTCTGCATACTGAGGATTGTTATAAATTAATAAAAGGGTTATTATATTAGGTATATGTGAAAAACCACAAATAATTCTGCTTCAAAAAAGAACAATTAGTTGACCTGTGTTGATAAAACATTGCTGTGGCTGTGACATATGTGTATAGCATATATAACAACAAATGCTCTCCAAATGAACAAGCTTTTGTTTGGCAACTGAATCTTGATTCTGTCCGGGGCCTGGGTCATTAAACTTTGCTGAGACCCTTCTGTTTATAGAAATCCAGTGCTACTTCCACAACACTAGAATTGGAAATGGAAGCCCCAACAGATCAATAAAATGGTGGTCCTACATTGGGAGATATAGCTCTGTATCCCCATGCTACCCTGTAAAACCTACCTGTTCAGCAGTACAGCCCCCTACTTCACAGCCATTTTCAAGTTGCCAGAGCGGAGGGGAACAGTAGAGATGGTTCCCTTCAGATGCCCTTCAGTATATCCTGCTGTAGGAAGAGAGCTGGACACATCTGCTTACCCTCCATTCCCACAGTAACACAGAAATTACCCTGCCTGGGGGACTGCTGCAAAAACATAGGTTTTGGAAAGACTTTCATGGTTGTGCGCACAATAGCAATAAAAGTGAATTGTGATGGCATAAGGCAGACTTACAATATTGTAATGATTGAACAGGATGCCAGACATTACTTCTGGTAACTTGTCAGGAAGAAGTAGCTATTGCAGTGTGCCCAAGATGTTCACCACTATACATTCAGCTTGTCTTGTCATGGAAGATGTCAAGGAACAGGAACGTAGTAGCTGGTATTGTACCTTAATAAGAGAAAAAAAGAAGTCTGAAATCATGTGCACAGCAGAACAGGATGCAGTGAGGGCACCAGAAGACTTGCACTACAGTGGATCCTTGTTATACGCTGGGGTTTGGTTCCAAGATCCCCCGTGTATAACAAAATCCGTGTATGCTCAAGTCCCATTAAGTATAATGACATAGCAAAATGGTGTCCCTAATAAAAAATGGAACATCAAGGTAAATTTATACTTTTTTGGAACATTTTCAAACCGTGTATGCTTGAATCCGTGTATAAAAAATCCGTGTATAAGAAGGGCCGACTGTATTTCTGTTTAAGCCATTGGTTTTTTTTGGAATGGTGGCTATTGGCAAAGGTAAATGTGACTGTTATCTAGGGATGGTAAATCTCAATTTTTCCGAGTCCCAACAAATATCAAGAACAATGAAACAGTTTTGTATCTTGTAATTGGGAAATGGGATCCCCACCCCCCTGCAGTGACAAGAAACTAAGCACCTTTTCCATGAAACTTGTGCACTTCAAATGGCATAGTCTTCCAGAAACTATGCCCTCAAGCTTACAATCTAAAAAGACATGAAACAAAAAGAAGGGCGTGGCAGTGGGAAAAGGGAAGAGAACCAAGCCTAGCAGATACTGCTGGTTCTTCTCTCCCTCCAAGGCCAAGTTGGTAGTGGTTCAGATGGAGGGAGAGCATGTGGGGCTGTGCCTGTGTATTCAATCTCTATGATGCCAGGGCAGTGGCAGTTAGGATGCAGCACATACTTCACATCAGTAAGTTTGATCTAGTGTCAGACCAGAGGCTGCTTTCACCTATCACAAAGCCCCTTTGCCTTCAAATATGGCAAAGTCAAGCAACCCTGTTGGAATAGAATCTGTGGGAAATTGGTGTGCTGGTATCACCCAGCTACTCAACCTTGAGCCACTTCCCAAGTTTTCTTGATACAGTAGTTTGTATTTTCTTTGTTCTAATAAAATGGATGCTGGGTTTATTGTGGCAGAAAGCAGAAAACTTTGATCCTGTATGCTATTGTCTTTCCCTTCAACCTGTCAAATACGATTACCACACCAGATGTGTGGCTGGATTGAATTTTTCTCCTCTAACATTTTCAAAAGCCTCATGGCTACAGAGATAATAATCTAAACCTTGTGGGTGTGATCTGCTTTATCTGACAGGTAGAAGTTTTTAGAGCTCACTCCTTTGCACAGCCATCTATAACTCCAAGAGACCAAAACCTGAAACTTAAGATTCCCTTGATGCTGAGATATTACTACCAGATGAATCTGTTTCACCTTTATAAATGTGAAGATTCTTGCCTGACTGTATGTACTGTATAGCCCTACAATGCTCCTTCTCTATTTGCTTACTGCCACCTGGTGCCCAGACGGAGCATAGGACTATCTTGCCAAATGCTGGCTCTTGAAAAAAATTAATTTAACAGATAGCCTTCTTCAGTTTCAATCAGCACAAAGGTGCTGATAAGCAGTCCTACCCTCGAATTCTACAAGCTAAGAAACATTCAGCCTCATATATAGCAAGGTCCCCAAATGGTATTATTTTGGATTGGAAGGTGGAATTCATCATTTCTGATATCACACATGCACCCCGTCTATGACAGTCTGCAATGTAATCTCTTTCCTACATCATAATTTTAAAGAGAAATAGAAAATAACACGTCCACAAAAAAAAAACAAGTTAAAATGTATGCGTCCAAAAATGCTGAATGGGTGAAGAAAGCTGTTAAAACTATAAATGAAGTAATCTCAGCAAAGGCATACCTGTTGGAGTTTCCATTTAAAGAAGGCAGAAACAATGGTGCTGCATCAGACCAAAGAACTATCTAGCCCATCATTCTGTGTGGTGCTCTCCATCTGTATGGCCAAAGAACGGCAGTGCAGTGGGTTTGGACTCTGTAGCCTGTCCTGCAAGTTGCCACATTTTTTATAATGAGAAACAGTCCCACCCCCAAATTAGGTCATGAGCATTTTCCACAGTTCTCACCTTCCCACACAAAATAACGGCCCAGAAGACCTGAATGGAGCCTGGCTGCACTTTTTATTGTGCAAGCAACCATTAGTAAAGCAAGAGCTGCAACTAAGGCAGAGGAGGATGTTTGAACTCTATCAGGATTTCCAGTTTTTATGTTCTAGACAGGGAGTTGGTCCATGTTTTTTTTTTAAAAAAAAAAAGGTTAGATGGCAGCAACAGAAGTGTAGTTCTAGGAGAATTTTTATATATTAACCAAGGAATTCAAAAAGCTCAAGTGATCAATCACTGCAGATTATACCTGAACTGCAATTTAATCAATGACAGGTTTTGAGTTACGAATTCTGTACAGTAGGTTCTACAAGTGGTCAATAAATAAGGCATATTAGGTTGTACCTATATTACAAGCATCTGAAACATATGCACTCTAAATTTAAATTACCTTCTTGATCAGTTTATTTATATTGTACACAGCAGATAGCTTTTAAGAGCTACAAAGATTGTACTAAAGAATCACCACTTTTACACTAGTTTTGCAGGGTTTTGTTCATAGAATCATAGAATTATAGATTTTTGTGAGTTTTTCAGGCTAGATAGAACTATAGAGTTGGAAGAGACCTCAAGGGTCATCCAGTTCAAGCCCCTATTCATGTTGCTTCAATCTATATAATAGAAAACCCAAAATTAATTCCTAGAAATCAGACTAGCTGCATATTGCACTGCTGCATATTGTATGATTGTTGTTGTTTTACAGTTGTGTGGGAGGGAGCATGTAACAGGATGGGTACACAGCCATATCCCTTAATCCAGCTCAGGAAACTATTAGATGGTATAGTTATACTCCCAGCAAGATCCTGTCATTCCAGAACATTTTCTTTTTCCAGAACACCTTATGAGTGAAGCTGACTTGACTGAAAGGCTCTTAGGAATTTCTGGTCTAGTCAGTTTCATAAATCCGTTGAATTGCATGTGCCTTGAGAAATTAACTTCTGTTTCATTTGGAGCTGGAAGGTAGTCAGTCCTGTTGTTCATTCACACATAATTAATCATGCAAAGTCTCACTTCTGAAAAGCCATGGGTCTTGGGAGTCCCCGCACTTGCTCATTTTGCAGTCATTGATTTCCTGACTTCGGCTTGCTTGGCTCTTGCCTCTTACTCCTCTGATCTAGCAAGCTGGTAAAGGAGTCATACGTGTCTTTTAAATGTGAAGTGCTTTGTACTATACACCTCTCTTTAAAGCAGCTTACACAAAGAAAGGGAATCTCACTCTGCAGCAACAACTTCGCTGCACATCTTTGGCACATGGGGCTGTTTGCTTAATTGGTACATCCATTTCTACTGGGAGAAAAGGTAAAAGAGGATTTCTGCCAGCCACTGTTTCCCTGAAATGTACATGAAGCAGTGAGACAGCATGATGCAAAGAAACTAGGACATAGCATTTAGCACAACTGTCTCTTAAAGGAGACACATAGGGTTGATGTGTATGCTCTTGTGTACAATCAGCAATAAATATGCATTTGTATGCATGAGCTTTTTTTTTAGTCCAAGGATTCAGTACTCGAATGCTTATCCAGGTATGACGTGTTTGCCCCCTTCTTTTGAAAGGAATAGCTCAAAAATGATCACCCTCTCCATGTGCTGCTCTGCTACTTCAGGAGCCATGCAAACAGGCTCTGTGCTTGTAGCCCTTGTGCTGAACTGGATGTTTTGGAAAGGCTCTTGATTCTTGACTCCTCCTGCCCCATACATCATCTGTAACGCCATCACTTTCCCCAAATTCTTATGATTATGGGTGAACCACTGCAAAGATGGCCATGCCTTGCTTCATTCATTAGAATGAAGAAATTGGATTTACTGCTTCCAGCATGGAGATAGATGAGGTAGACTGAGAATTCAAGTCCCTGGAGAATGCACTGATTGAGTAATGTGGAAAAGATACTTGTATGTACTGGGGGACCTCAACATCCCTTTCGAGGCCAGTCAAGGTCCAACAGGTGCGGCTCGGGAGTTCATGGCTACCATGACTGCCATGGGCCTGTCCCAATTGGTCTCAGGGCCCATGCATTGCGCTGGTAATACTCTCGATGTCATCTTTAGTATGGACACGGATACTCCGTGGGCAGAGGTCTCTAATATCTCTGCCCTATCATAGACAGACCATTTCCTGGTCGAGGCTCGAATCAAGGCTTCTACCCAAATCCCCCCGGGGGTGGAGGATCTATTAGGATGGTCCACCCTCGAAGGCTGATGGAACCCAAAAGGTTCCAAGAAGCCCTAGAGGGTAATATGGTTGGAACTGGCGGCGACTCTGTTGATGCCCTGACCAACATCTGGGACAGAGGGCTCTCCAGGGCTATACACAGTATCGCTCCCAAGCGTCCTTTCCGGCCTGCTTCCAACAAACAACCCTGGTACACAGAAGATCTCAGGGGAAGGAAGCAGGCCGTGCAACGACTAGAGTGCAACTGGCAAAGACACCAGCACTTAGCTGACAAGACACTCCTTGAGTCTCTTTTGAAGGCTCACAGAGTGGCAATAAATGCAGCAAAACATTCGTTTTATGCTGCACGTATTGCGTCCACGGAGTTGCGTCCGGCAGAGCTGTTCAGGGTAGTGAGGGAGCTGACACTACTGCCCCCCTCCCTGAACCCTGTTTTAGAACCATCTAAAGCATGCTGCGACGAATTTAACAACTTCTTCGCGGATAAAATCTCTCGGCTAAGGGCTGATCTCGACGCCAGTATTTCTTCAGATCTTATAAGAGAGGCTTCCAGAGCTTCCGTGGACTCCATTAAACTGGATCACTTTGAGTTTGTGAGTACCAAGGAAGTGGACAAGATTCTTTGAAGTGTTAGGAAGACAACATGCTCTCTCGATCCCTGTCCTTCATGGCTGGCGGCCCGGGGGGAACAGCAGTAACTTCTATGTTACGCCATATAATTAATTCATCCTTCAGGGAGGGGCGTTTTCCATCTAGCTTAAAATCAGCAGTAGTAAAACCTTTGCTAAAAAAGCCCTCCCTAGACCCCCTGATTCGGAATAACTATCGGCCTGTGTCACTATTGCCTTTTCTGGGTAAGGTGATCGAGAGAGCAGTTGCTTTCCAGCTTCAAGGGATCTTGGAAGAAACAGATTTTCTAGACTCATCTCAAACCGGCTTCCGGGCGGGCTATGGAGTTGAGACTGCCATGGTCACCTTAGTCGATGATCTCCATCTGGGCATGGACAGGGGAAGCGTGTCCCTGTTAGTGCTTTTGGATATCTCAGCGGCTTTCGATACCATTGACCATGGTATCCTTCTGGAACGCCTGAGGGAGTTAGATATCAGGGGCACTGCGCTCCAGTGGTTCCGTTCCTACCTCTCGGGTAGATTCCAGATAGTGCAGCTGGGGGACGTTTGCTCCGATAAGAGGGAACTAACATCTGGTGTCCCTCAAGGAGCTATTCTGTCCCCCATGCTATTCAACATTTACATGAAACCGCTGGGAGAGATCATCCGGAGACACGGGGCGTGGTGTTATCAGTACACTGATGACACCCAAATATGTTTCTCTGTGTCTCCGACTGATGCAGTGACCAGGGATGGCATCTCTCCTCTAAATGCCTTCTTGGAGTTGGTAATGGGCTGGATGAGGAAAAACAAACTCAGTTTGAATCCAGAGAAAACGGAAGTACTAGTGATAGGCTCTCCCAGTCCTGGTAGTGAAATTTGCCCACCTGTCCTGAATGCTCGCCCTGAAGGACTCAGTCCGCAGTTTGGGGGTGCTTTTGGACTTGTCGCTCCAGTTGACTTCTCAAGTGGATGCAACGGTCAGAAGCGCCTGCTACCAGCTTCGGCTGATACGCCAGCTGCAACCCTACCTAGGCCGGGGGGACCTTGAAACAGTGGTACATGCTCTGGTAGCCTCTTGGTTGGATTTCTGTAATGCACTCTACATGGGGCAACCCTTGTACCAAACCCGGAAGCTTCAGCTTGTGCAGAGAATATGGCAGCAAGGTTGGTCACTGGATGCTTCAGGGCTGACCATATAAAACCGGTTTTGCAAGATCTCCATTGGCTGCCTATTCGCTTCCAGGCACAATACAAGGTGTTGGTTATAACCTATAAAGCCCTAAATGGCTTGGGCCCAGGTTACTTGGAGGATCGCCTCTCCCCATACAATCTGCCCCACACACTTAGGTCAGCCGGGAAGAATTTGTTGAGGATCCTGATGGCAAGATATGTGTCAACCTCGCAAAGGGCCTTTTCCATCTCGGCCCACCTCCACCACCTCCCTGGATCTCTTTAAAAAGAGACTCAAGACCTTCTTGTTTCGGCAAGCCTTCCCCGATGCTCCTTGATATCATGTGACTCCCCTCTATATGTACTGTATTATTGACTGCACTCAGCTAGCTTGGATTTGATGTAATGGTTTTAATTTGTATAATTGTAATGTTTTTATTGAAGTTGTATTTATGTATTGCAATTTTTTGTCTGCACTTTATATTCTGTCATTGCAATTTCTATCTGTACACCGCTTTGATCACTGCGGAGAAGCGGTTTATAAATAAAACTTATTTATTAAACTTAAGATATATTATGAGGCCAGTTGTCTGGATTGGCTGAGAGAATGGATGAATTTAGAAAATGAAAGCTTACTGAGTTTGGAGGGCTTTAATAACAGATACGGCTGGCATGCATATATGTGGTATGGGAAGATAGATCAGAACAAACAATTTAATGACCATATTTTACGAAGATCACTATTTAGAATATGGAAGAAATATAAGAATAAGCTATATAGTAGATTACCCCTATGGACATCTCCCCATGAAGCTTTTATGAATAAAGGAAAGTTAATTGGGAAGGACTGGCTCAAATATAATGATATACTTAAAACAGAAAAAGGAGAATTGAGAATTAAAAGCCGAGAAGAGTTAGGCAAACAGGGAATAAATTTAAGTTGATTTCAGTATTTACAATTAAGTTCAAGATATCAAAAAGATAGGAGCCAGGAAGGAATAGCCACAGAGAAAAATGAAATGGATGTGATTTTGGAAAAGGGGAACAAAGGTATAATTTCAAGATTATATAAAATGTGTGTAAAATTAGAATGTGCAGAAGAAACGATAAAAGGATGTATGGTGGAGTGGGCGAAGAATGTAAATAGAAATATACAATTAGAAAGATGGGAGAGGGCGTGGGGAAGAGATTTGGGTTTTACGTGCTGCGCTGATCTAAAAGAAAACTTCTTAAAAATGATGCACAGGTGGCATATCCCTCCTTCAAGATGGGCAAAGATGGTAAAAGGTGGCTCAGATGTATGTTGGAGATGTAATAGCCATTACGGTTCTTATTATCATATGTGGTGGACATGCCCTGTAGTGAAGAAGTTTTGGGAAAAGGTACAGGAAATAATCAAAGAAATATACCAAATTTATATAAGATTAGAACCAGAAATAATACTGTTGAACATGATTGAAGATAATGCACTAAGAAAATATAAAAAACTATTGTTATATTTAATAACAACAGCTAGGATTATTGTGGCAAAGAATTGGAAAAAGAGGGGAGACATAGATATAGATGAATGGTTATTGAAGGCATTAGAGGCCATGGAAATGGACACACTAACTATGTGGTTAAGGGACGGGGGAAGTGAAGAAAACTCAAATGAGGAAATGTGGAAATTATTAGTGTCGTATTGTGAAAGAAGATGGTCGGAGTAAATTTAAAGGTATCCCATAATGATTGTATAGTACAGTATATATAGAAGTAGAGGCAATCGTAATTTAAGAGATAGGAGGATGGATGTAAGGCAATTTCTTTTCTTTTATTCATATACGATCAAGATGAGTAAGATATAACAAAAGCTATGGGAACTCAGACTGCATATTTTATTGAGGAAAAAAGTAGATGTTACAGTGAGATGGGTGAAGCTTTACATACAGGTATAGAGGAAAAATTTTAATGTCAATTGCTGTTTAAGAAGAAGAGGCGGAAATAGATATATAGGAGCAATGGTTATTTCTTCTTGAAGGTGGAGTTGGAAAACACCCAAGGTTAGAACGGAAGATCAAGGAAGTCGAAAGTAGATTAAGCATGTTATTATTGTCTCAGGATTATTTTTGTTTTCGTACATTGTATATATGTAATGAACTTTTAAAAAATATTAAAAATTAAAAAAATAAAACATTATTATTATTATTATTATTATTATTATTGGAAGCAGTAAGATTTATTTTTAATGGATAACCAGTATCACCAGAAGTTGTCGCTTGCTGCACATTCTTAGCCCATCATGGCCACCCCCCCCCAAAAAAAAAATACTCCTGCCAACCTCAATTCACAGTGCCATGACACTATAATTCTTTACCAATAATAGGTCAGGACAGTTGCTAATCTTGAGCTGAGTTAGCTGGTGAACCTTTGAGGGATTATCTCACTCAACTCCTAAAGGAATTAATCTCACTGTTTGTGTTAGCATTTGATTACTTGGCAATCTAGAGATAGGATTTGAATCCAACAAGCCTGCAAACACTAAAGCTAAAGAATGCCCCAGCCCCCCTGCTCTGCTTGCCCCACTTGTGTTCAAGTTAACATGTGATTCTGCATTATATATTTCAGAGGAGTGATTCAAAAGTTTATGACTACTATGCAAGGACATTTCACCCCTGATTGGAGAAGATATGGTTCAGGGGTGAGGAATCATTGGTATTCCAGATGGTTTCTGCTAGAGCTCCACAGTGCCTTGCCAATGACCATGCTCAGTAGAGATGATGGAGAGTTATTAGTTAAAACATCTGGAAGATCAAAGCTCTCTCTCTATTATGGATTATGTTCATGGGGAAGAATGTTCTTCATAATGACAGAAAAATCCTATAGTGATATCTATTCACTTAGATGCCTTTAAAAAGAGGTTGCATATACAGTATTAAGAAAGGCTGAGGCTATAAATAACAAGCAGTCATTATGGCTATAGGATCAGAAACAGCTTACCTCTGCCTATTACTTTCTATAGAAAACAATGGCAGAGGACTACTGTATGAGGTTATCCCTGTTTACCAATGGCATTGCTTCTCAAGAGGGGGTAATAGCAACATCTGGTCTACATTCGGTTGAGCTTCCTGCTAATGTTATCTCTGAATATCATGAATATTGTTTTTTGGAAAGGAATAAGGAATGGGCTAGCCTATGCTGTTTGTGCTGAAATTCTCATTATCAGGAAAGGAAGGCCTTTGCTTCATCCTAAATTAAAGCCCAAGCTTAAGAAAAAACCTTGCCTACAGCTTCTCTCCACCCCGCCTTCCACCATTTGTTAGTAATGAGGGAATAGTGAGCCATTAAACCATTCACCTTTGGAAACAGAAACTTTGCAGAACCATCCAAGAGACAAAAATCACCCTGCCTTCAGTTCACAGGAAAGAAATATCTCATGTTGATAGATGGACCTCCCTCCCTCTAAGAGATAGAAGGCACAAAGCAGAGGGGAGTAAGCTTGACCTTTCTAACCTGTATTCTTGCCTTGAAGAACAAAAGATCCCTATCTTACTTCCAAGTATAAGTCATGAATCTTGGAATGAAAGGTGTAGCCTCAGATGCAGATTGCTGCCTGATTAAAAAAAAAAAAGGGGGGGGGATACAAATGAAAGAGTTCCATGTTCTAGAAAATTTTCTTCCTGAAGTTTTGCCAGCATCTGTGGCTGGCATCTTCAGAGAATGCTTTGCTTGGGAAAAGTGGGTTTATATATACTGGGTGAGCCTGGGAATGCAGGAGTGATTTGCCTGTGTATTGTTCTGTGTTGATGGCAGGCCTCAGGATGGGAGGCTAATGCAAAAGAGGATTAGTGTCTGCTAATTGGTGATCATTATCTGCTGGGAAAGCCCTTGACTCTGAATGGTTTCCCATTTGAATTTGCTGAGTCCTTATTTTGCTACTCCTCAGGACTGGTAGCCAAATTTTGTTCACTTTAAGGGTTTCCTCTTTCTGGTTGAAATTATCCAGATGCTTGTGGATTTCAGTGGCTTCCCTGTGCATCCTGACATGGTAGTGGTTGGCATGGTCCAGAACTTCAGTGTTTTCAAACAGTATTTTATGCCCAGGATGGTTTGTGGCATGTTCTGCTACTGCTGATTTTTCTGGCTGGTCCAGTCTGCAGTGTCCCTCGTGTTCCTTGATTCTTGTTTGCACACTGCGTTTGGTGCTCCCTATGTAGACTTGTCCGCAGCTGCATGATATGCGGTAAACTCCTGTGGCTGCGAGAGGGATTCTCTGGTCCTTGGCTGAGCAAAGCATTTGCTGGGTTTTCTTCATCGGTTTGTAAACCATTTGCAGGTTATGCTTCCTCACCACTTTGCCTATTCCGTCTGTGATTCCTTTGATGTATGGTAAAAATACCTTCCCTTTGGGTGGCTGCTTGTCTTCACTTCTCTGGGTTTTCCTGGGCCTGGCAAACAAACTGACGAAGAAAATCCAGCAAATTTTCTAGAACATGGTCACATAGCCCGAAAAACCCACAAAAAATCATGGATGCTGGCCATGAAAGCCTTCGACTTCATGTAATATACTGCCTTTGTGATTTGCAGCCATTGATAGATAATACCCATGGAGTTCTTTAATCCGAGCTGGTGATCATTGCTACATTTTGTGATAGCGAATTCCATAGGCTGAAGAATATGTTATATGAGGAAGTACTTGCTTTTACCTGACTAGAATCTCCCACTATTTAAATTGGCTCACTAAGATTCTAGGACTATAAGGAGTTAAAACTTATTGTGAAACCAGACAATGTACACATCATGATGACTGTAAGAGAGTCAGTTTGTGTAGCAAAATACACTGCTAACCATGGATTACTATTGGGAAGACAGAGTGCAAGACTTTTTGTTATTAATAAAATCCCTTTAGTCTTACTGTATAAACTTCATATGGAAAAATAGGCATAAATAATCTGGGTGATGGGAAGCATCAAGATAAAAGCTGTATTTATTAATGAAATTGGATAGAGTATTCAGCTCACTGCAGCTGTTGATTTTTAAATAGTTTAATTGAATTCATTTTGCGACCACAAATATAAGAGAACAATTCCACCTTCCTTATCTAAGAGAAAGGAGGGCAGTTTCGGAGGTGTTGTTTTAAAGTGGATTTTTTTCTAAACTGAGTTTGGTAGCTGACCTCTGCTAAGTGTTAATGGTCTGTTGAACAGTTCTGTTAAAGAAATGACAAGTGTCTTGGTGAGAAAATGAACATAAGAATGCTCTTAGTAAGTACCAAATGAACTGTGGTAACAGAGAAAAAAGTATGCAGAGCAGAGCAGAGAGAACCAATAATAAACTGGTTATGTGGGACTTACAGAGGGAGTTTCATGGTTTCTAGCATGACGTGGCTAGAAGATACTGGAGTCCACAAATCTAGTGATACACAAGTTTCTGACTTCCAGCACAGCTCCCTTTCTAAACTCCTCCTGAATTGTAGACTTCTGCAACAGATAATATATACTGATATGCCAACTTCAGCCCCATCCTGGAGAGAGATAGCTTTCAAGAGGTATTCAGGCTCTAGTAACTCCAAGTGAGAAAGAGTGACCAGAGGTCCTAACCGCAAAGAAAGACAAGGCACTGCAAAAATGTACAAAGTCATGAAAAATGGAGGACATGACCAAACAGCAGCTAAAAACACTCACAGAAATGTAAATTCATGCATCTTTGTCAACCTCAAAATGGAGGACATTTTGGAATTCCTCTTGGACAGAAGGCTGAAATGTAGGAGATGTCCTGGAAAAGGAGAATGTTTGTTACCCTGAAGTGAGACCATCTTTGAGGAGTCCAGGTGGCACAGCGGTTAAATGCCGGTACTGCAGCCTCTCACTGACAAACCATAAGGTTGCAAGTTCAATCCCATCCAGGGGCTCAGGCTCAACCCAGCTTGTTGGGGGCAATTAGCTTACACATTGGAAACTGCTTAGAGACTGCTTAGGCAGTATGTAGAGGTATATAAATGAAGCTTCTATTGCTATTGCTATGTGCCTGGAAACTTCAGTTATTCCTATAGAGTGGCTGTTAATGGGAACTGGGCAAAATGATCATATTATACCAGTGCCTTACTGCCTTACTGTCTTCATTGGCTGCCAGTCTGTTTTAAGGGAAATTCAGAATTCTGGATTTAAACTTCAAAGCTCTAAACAGTTTGGGATCATATTCTCCAAAGTAACATCTCCCATATCTTCCTACCCATATTGACAAACCTATCCACATATGCTGACTACTGTCTGAGCCCCCTCCTGGCCACAAATTCTCTTTTCAACTGAGCTGAAGCAAGCTGGATAACTATAAGAAACAGGGCTTTTTCATAGCAGCACTCTGTCTGTGCAATGCCCTTCCCAAAGTGGCTTACTAGGTGCGTACATTACTTCTGTCCTCCCCCCCAACACCTTTGTATATCTCAGCTATTTTAAGGATTATTTTTAGGCCTCTGCATATGTCATTTTTCCAGTGCTAGTGTTTTCTTCTTTTTTTACTGCTGTTATATTGTGTGGTGCGATGTGTTTAATCCCTTTTGCTGGTTTTATCTCATGACATTTTAGCTTGCACAATTTTGGATTTTTAAAATTTTTTGCTGGACAGTCTAAAAGTAGAAATAAATAAAAACTAGCCTTCTGAATTCTAGTTTAGGGGACACTATAGGACAGCTAGCTCATAAGGGTCAAAATGGTAAGAACTATTAAGAGGAAATTGTCACTGCACTAAATGTGGTTGGGGGCAGCCCAAGCCCATCACCAAATAGCAGCTAAAAACACTCACAGAAAGGTAAATTCATGTTTCTTTGTCACACTCAAAGAATGCTGAGTCGGAAGTTGTGCTACAGTTGCCTGTTACGCTCAAAACTTTTTCCCACTTTTGGCCAGAACACTTTTATCGGTGGACCCCAGAGAGACAAGAGCAGGACTTTCCATGTTTAGTTTCACATATACTAAAGCTAGGTGGGTTTGTTTTCAAATAGAACCAGTGAAGTTGTGTCTGACCTGTACTACTCTATAGTCTAAGAAAGGCCTTGTATAACTGAATGCCCCCACCCTCATACAAAAACCAGTCTTTCATATACAGAAGGATCCTCTGAGCAATTTCTCTGAGATCTAGTTTCTATGTGCAGAGAATGCCTATGAATGCATTATGTGATATGACCATTGATATACAGTGGTGCAGGCCAGACAATGTGAGCATTAGGGCTTAGAAACTTTTTTTTGGTAAAGAATGGAAATATAGGCGGGTTCTAGACCGCCGCTTTGAGGTGGTCTGCCGCCGCCGCCGCAGCCATACCGCGCGGCTCCCGCACGGAGCAAAAAAAAGCTCCGAAATGGAGCTTCTTTCCGCGGCACACTGATGACGTCGTGAAGCGCCAAGGGCGCATTCATGACGTCATTAGCGCCGCACGACGTTCGGACGCTCAGCGTCCGATACGTCAATATGGCGCCGGCCATGTTGAAGGGCCGGCACCATATTGTACAGACACAGTCCGTATTAGACTCAGGGGCGTCTAGAAGAGACGCCCCCTTTTCAAAATGGGACGTCCTGTGGACATCCCAACTGCCGGTGTGTAACCGGCCATAGTAATTTCTGAATTCCCCAGTGAAATAGCCCTAATTTTGATAACTCAGCTGTGGCTCTCTGATTACAAGCAATGTATTTGTGAATGAAGAATCCATAGTTTCTACCATCCTAATCAGATAAATCTGCATTTTTGCCCTTTTTCAAATTAGCTTACTATACCAATCTGGGATGAAACTCAAGTCTCATCGACTGACCTATTTACAGGCTTGTAAGTCAAAAGCCATTTGAACTTGCCTTGCCTCTGCCTTCCCCCCATACTATGCCCTTCAGATTCAATCTCCCTTTACCCCTATTAAATGTATGAGACACACTGCTGATGCATCAATGAACCAATGAAGCATGACACACAAAGCCATCATACCAATTAGTGGGGTGCTTAAATTGGGCAACAGAAATCACTGCACAAAATTAATCAGCTGCATTATAATGGCTGTAAAGGCTGAGTTCTTAGAAGTGCAAACTGTGCAATAACCTCTGAACATTTAGATTTCTCCTTTATTTGTTCTCTCACAGATGGTATTTTCCTCTACCTAGTAAGAGGGCAAAAGAAGCAACTGCAAATTAACCATGCACAGAAGGTATATAAAGCAACAGCTTATTTGAACCAAAGCAGTCCATGCAAGCAGTATATGTGCTTCAATACCCAGCTGGGATTGCGATGTATGTGGAATAGAATGGTAAAAGGCAGAACAGAATAAGACCTTGCTGAAGTCCTGCCAGGATCCATAGACAAACTGTTTAGAGTCCTAGAAGAAAAGCTGGAGGGGATAGGTTTTCTGTATTCCTTTTGGCTGGTTCTTGTTGCAATGATGATATTCTGCCACGCAACAGCTTTCTTATATTCACCTAAGCAATAAAAAAGCTGCTCAGAATCATCCAGCCAGCAGGCTCTGGCTTGAGTTGATTGATGGACTTTGGGAGCTACTTGGGTCTGCCTTACCAGAGGCCCCATCATAGGCCTCAAGTCTGAACCCTGAGGAGACAAGTAGAATTAGTATGCCCCCATCATGGCTCAGAGTTAAGAAGAGGGCATGAAGAAGTGAGCGTTTCTAAGGGAGGTAAAATGTGCAAGTGATAGATTGAGGAGTGAAAGGAACTTGGAAAGATGTGGATCTTGCAGACCAATGGTAGGACGCATGAGAGTCCAAAGAAGAGTTGTTTTAAGTCCACAATAGGGATGAGTTGCTGCTGTTTTGCGAGTCCAAGTCATTTCTGACTTATGGCAACCCTAAGGCAAAATTATCATGGGGTTTTCTTGACAAGTTTCTTCAGAGGGGGTTTGCCACTGCCATCTTTTAAGACTGAGGGAGCTAGACTTGCCCAGGTCACCCAATGGGTTTCATTTTCAGAGTCCAACAGTCAAAACACTGCTTCACACTGGCTCTGATAGGGATGTGCTACCTTGGTGAATTATTTTGAACTTCACCTTGTGCCATCTCATAATACTTAAATTCATGCATTCTGCAGTTCAAAAGCAGATTGCTGCATGCCACAGAAGCCTGACGCTTGAGAAAAGCACATCTTAAGGCCCCTTGGAATTTTTCCCCCAGGATTCTTTGAATTATAGCCAGTAGCTGCAGATAATTTTGGCTATATGGAGTGTTTGTGTTTTAGCTGAATAGTTCTAGGAAAAGCAACTAGAGCAGCTGGCTGGTACAACTTGTATGCTTTCCCCAATGCCACAGTAAAGGCATTTAAATCTTCAGTCAGTGTCTGGTCTGCATTTGGCTACAAGACAGCATAGCTGTCTGTCATCGTTCTCATGGGAGTCCACAAGCAGAGTCAAAGGGCACATTAGCTTGTCAGTGAAATTGCACAGCAGGCAAACTTGTGCCCTCAAGTAGAGTGCTTCCCAATACAAAATAAAATTTGTCAGGCCAAATCTGAAAAGGCAGGGAGAAGGAAAGACTCACAATGCAGACCACGTCCCATTGTTATACTGAGGTTTAGAGATCCTCCACCCCATTTTAGAAAATATGGGATTGATGTTGGTGAGAAAGCTAATTATTTATCATGCATGGGAAAATTTTCTGTATATATTCCATTCTTCTAAATAACAAAAATTAAAACCCTTTGCTTTAATTTAAGCATCTTTCTTTTGCACTGGTTGGCAGACCTTAGGGTTCAAGTGAAAAAGTAGATATCTGAAGTCTGCCCAGCCCTGACCAAATACCTAAGAACCACCTTATTGTTCTAGATGAAAAGTTCATCCAGTCAAGGTTTATCGGTCTCTGGAAGTCCACAAACAGAACATAAAATAGTTCTGTTCAACTGTCTCCCTCTGCTTGGCCTGAATTACTTACTGTTCAGTAGCACATTCCTTCTGAATCTGGATGTTCCAATTAGGCTTGATGTGGTGAGGGTTTTGGTCCAGTTTGTGCCATTACCCCACAGAAGGCAAGCAGTGTGCAAGGGACAGATGAATCCTGCTGTTACCTCTAGCCTCAAAATGCAGGGATGGGGGAAACTGCAGGATTTCCACCACCTCACTTGTATTACCATGGGAAATGTAACTTGAGCAAGAAAAGAAAACCCAGTAGTCTTCAATATCAGATTGGACACAACTGAGACAAGCCCAGTGCCACTCCTGTCTGCAATGTCTGTTAATACCAAGTTCCAATGCAGGATAATGGGCACACTTTCCATGTAGAGCCAATGTGGTGTAGCAGTTTGAGAGGGAGCTGAGGGGTTGAACCCATGAACTATGGAAACCCACTGGGGGACCTTGGACAAGTCACACTCTCTGCCTCAGAGACCAGTGGCAAACCTACTCTGAACAAATCTTGCCAAGAAAACCTTGTCTATGATAAGATTAAGGTGGAGGCTGGTGAAAGGGGAAAAAAATCATCCTTGGATGCATTTTGGAATAAACTTCCAAGAGGTCATATTTAAAAGGTTCAAAATGTCTTTGTTTACTTATGCAAAGGTTCATCTGTACTGGTCGTCTCATTTCACATGTGCATATTGTCAGTTTTTAATAACAAATTTGTCGAAACATGTGGAACTGCTCTTCCTTCTTGTGCTGTAGTAACCTGTTCCTATTCTTTCCATGTTGTTTTGCCTCTGGTACCAAACTCTCTGTAATAGAAATAAAGCCCAGGAATACATCTGCTTTGGTAAGTGTGGTATACTTGTACAAATAATTATAAAAGACCCCTTCCAATAATGTACTTACTAAGTATTTAGTTTTATAAAATACAGGTCTGCAAATGTGTGCTAAACACTCAGTCCAAATAGTACTGTATGTGGGAGGATATTAGTTACAAAAGGAACTGAGTAGTCTTTACATTTCATGTTTTAAATTTAAAATAAGTGCCTGTTATCTTTTCTACAAACAGTCTACTCTAATGTGTAAAGGGAATAAAAAGAAGCAAAGTTTTCTTCCAGTGTTTCAAGATGAAACGGCTAAAGCTTCAGTGTATGGGCAGGATTTCTTGTATTATGCAATCTTAAAACATCTAACTGTATGTTGTACACATTAGCATTCATTTAAATAATGTGCATACTTTGAGCAAACATTAATAAAGGTGGGCTTCTTCACACAGTCTTATATCCAATCCACAGAGAAATTTCAAAATTTAACAGGACTTAATTTTTTGTGTATTAAACATTTGTAACTGAAGCTGACATTCCACATCAAAACGTCTCATTTTAAGCTTTAATTAAAAAAATAATCCTCACGTATGAATGGAGAGCAAGCTAGCATGGTATATAGTTGGTTGAGTGCTGGACTAGGACCTGGGAGACAACGGTTCAAATCTTAGCTCAGCCATGGAAACCCACTGGGTGACCTTTAGCAAGTCACATTCTCTCAGCTTCAGAGGAAGACAATGGCAAACTCTCTCTGAGCAAATCTCGACAAGAAAACCCTGTAAAGGGTTCACCTTAGGGCTGTCATAAGTCAGAAACAATTTGATGGCACACAACAAAAAGTGTCTTTTTTGTTTGGGACTAAACTATGTGCACCACATTCTCTTAGATTTTCACAATCTATCCCAGTTATGTTAATCGACTTAAGCAAAACTAGCATGCCTATATTTTTAAGGTAGATACAAGAAATGCTTTTAAAAAGGGTTGGGAAAGCTATGGCCCTCCAATTGCTTTTTGACTCTAGCTTTCATCAGCTCTGAACAGCAATGAGTATCCATGTCCCTCCCCAATTTTATGTGAACATCTAAAATTATGAAGCATGAACAGTTAATTGCCCAAAGCATAAACATATAGTTACATGAAGCCAATATTTTGTTGATATCCATCTTCTTGTTCCATGATACAGAAAATATGTTTTAAAAACTTGCACGAACAATAAAAGGCTTTACCCAGCCAGTCTAATGCAAGCTAACAGCAGGGCATATCAAAAAAAGGTGATAGGAACAAAGTCCTATGGTAAAATACTGGGCATTTAACAAGCTAGAATGAAACAAAGGTTTTCTTTTTTCAGCCTCATTTGTAAAAGGCTTGCCAAGTGCATTTTCTTAGCCAAAGGTCACTGTGAAGTGGGTCTGTTTGTGCCTAGAATCATAGGTTATCTAGCTATCTTTTGAGTCAGAGGGAGAAAATTGGTCATCTAGTGAAACTGCCTTCATTATGAGGAAGTGTATTGGTGACACTCCCAACAATATCTGGGCAGGTGTTCCAACTGTCAGGAGAAAATACTTTTATATTCATTCTCCCATTTTGTGCCCCTTCTCTCCTTGTCCCATCATGCCGACTGTTTCCACTGTGTATTCCCCTCCTCCATTCTTAGCTTCCAACCAAGTTCTTGCCAAATAATTTCCGTGCATATTAACTTTGTCTTCCATCCCAATAAGACTTTCACATTGGGGCACAAAAAAGGTACATTAATTTGCAAAATCTGAATTCTGAAATTTCAACTTTTGGATTTCATGGAAACCTGGATTTTGACATTTTCATTAACAAATACACCATTACACAAAAAAGGCCCACTATCCTATCACTAGGCATCTATGCTATGATTTGGGCTCCAACTATGTGTTGCTTTCTACAAATTTAAGAAAGTTCACATAGCCTATTCCCAGCTGTACTTAATTCCAAAACTCCTGACTTATTCATATTCACTTCAGTTCTTGTTTCAACTTGCAAGCAAATAATCCTGGGAACAGAAGGATAAATTGGGGGAGAAAGAAAGGAAACAAGGAGTTAAAAATATTACCAACTCAGAGGCCTTAGTCCAGTAAGAGTGACTGCATCACAAATGGCACTAACCCACAGACCAAAGTTTATAAAGCTTTATTAAACCTGTTGAACAGCTGTGCAATGAACAAAAATAAAATAAAATAAAAATTCTCTGTGGAGCTTTCACGATTGGTTTCCCTTGGAGAAAAAAAATATTCAGCAATGCTCCTCCAGGGAAGATTGTGCGAAGCCAAATGAGTGGCAAAACAAAAAGATAATCTTGAAAAATTATAGGGAAAAGGGGTATTTCTGCTATCCTCCCAGGGCTAGCTTATGTTTCCCACAAGCAATCCCTCCCTTGGGAAGAAAGAAGAGATATTCTCTGGAAACTGCTGATGTGCAAGAGAATAAAAGCTGAACATGGGGGAAAAAAACTATGATACTGGGACCAAACAGCTTTGCAGAAATCAGCCCAACCATCTCTCACTTTCTTCCTCCCATATATGTGAGCAGTAGCTCTGTCTGTGATGACAGAATAATACTCTTGGCTTCAAAGAAAAAGAAAAAAGCAACATTTTGCTCAAGTGTCAGCTCCAATTCAATACTGGAAAGCAGTCCACTCGTCCCATCTCAATCCTAGCACATTCAGTCCCCCATCCCTGAACCCCCTTTGCTTTTCTAAGGTAGAAAGACCAAGAGCTTAAAATTCATAAGCAAAAATGATAAAAAGGACCCCAAAACATTATAGCAGAGCATGCTTTCTTCCCAACCTAAGACCTTTGTAAACAGCAGATTTTTGGCAGGGGAGGGGGTGAGACAAGCTTCAGCACCTGTGCTGTAAAAGTGGCATCATGACGACTCTGGAATTTTTGAGCTATGATCTATGCAGATAAATAGTTTGGAACGCTTTTCTGGCAACACACACATTCCTGTTTGGCCTGCTCAGATGATTAAGCAGCCTCTGGCTTCACAAAGCTTTCAAGCTTATTAGCCATTTGCAAGTTCACTCACAGATGTTCAGAGCAATAAACAATAACTGTTTATCAAATACAAGATGGAGAAAAGTCTTTCCAACTTTCTCAACAGAATTGGGTGACATATTCCAGAAGGCTGATGTTGGTATCCTGATGTCAGGCAGTACTCATCAGATGTCTTCGTCACCAAATCAGAAATGGGAGGACCAACTTCAGACAATACAGAAGGCAGGAGGGGTGGGTGTGGGTGGGGAAACTACCCTTGGACAGACAGCAATGTTGGTTATCACTATGAACAGCATTTGTAAAATTTTACAGGCAAATTTTGGAAGTGCAGGTGATCATGAATGAAACACTTTAATCCAGACATACAAACAGGTTGCTTGTTCTCCAATCATATGCCTTAGAATCCTTCCTTCCCATAAAACTGTCCCTTTAAAAGAAAAGGGGAAAAAAGAGAAGTTTGCAACCAAGTGGAAGAAGGTTTTAGGTGCCAACTATGTTGGGATCATGAGCAGAGTCAGGCAGTTGGGAGCCAGAGCAGTGATACAAGAAACAGTTCCCCCAGCAACTGTAGCAGATGAGGAACAAAGCAGCCAAGAAGACCAAGGCACAGATTGTGCAAGGTTTCCGCTCCAACAGGAAACTCAGTAGGTAGAAGCCCATAAACATTGAGTGACTGAACCACAAGGCTGGGTTAAGGGGCTTGGGGATGAGGAGAACAGGCAGTAACCACTGGAGGCAGTACATGGTGTCAGATGATCGGGGTGTTACAGTGATGCCAGCAATACAAAGCAGCAGTGTGAAACTTTTCCTCTGCGCCTTCAACTCTTCAGAAATTGGATCAGCAGGCTTCATAAAACTGTGTGGTAATGTATGAGTAAGTCTTGATGGAGAGAAGGAGAGAGGAAGAAAAATAATAAGTCAGCAAATTTAATTCTCAAACATTTTACAATCTGTATTTATTAATAACCCAACTGATCACACACTACAAATCCACATAAGCACAACTAGCAACAGCTTTAATTTTCATACACTCTTGCTTTTTCATTTGCCACTTCAATCCCTTGACCTGTGGAACTCCAAGCCCCAACTGTGACTTTTTCTAGCCCCCTAAAGAATGGTCAGGAGGCAAATGCACTCCTTGCAATATCTTTAGTTCCTGCTCAATATTTTCCTCCCTGTATTTAAGTGCATTGTAATTTTAACATAAACCTTTTTAAAAGATGAAAGACTATGCCAGTGTACACTATGCTATTACTTAACAGCTTCAATTTACACATTATCTGAATTGAAATGATAGCTGAATTCTTTACAATATTGCTACTCAAAGTGATAATCCCCAAGACAATAGCTTCCAGGGAAGAAACAACTGTACCCTATAGGCACAAATATACTTTTTATTCTTCCCCCAAATTTGGAGACTGGTAAGCTATCCAAGTGTAAGAGCCTGGAAACTGCTGGTTCAAATTTCACCACATGTATTAAGCTAAGCAGATTGCCTAATACCATGACCTCTCATATTAAAGGCCTCATCTGTCACTTAGCGAAGATACTGACTTAATATTTAGGACTGCCATGCTAGGGAGTCATGAGAATTTTACATTTACCACAATTACCTCATTAAATGGCACTGTACAAATTATTATTTTTATTCAGCTGAGATTAGAAAGGAAAAGTCAAAATGTGGTACAGGAAAACTAGTATGCTACAAATGAATAACTGAGGGCCAGGGCAGATGGAAACCATTCTCCTTCACACATTGAACTGTTTCTACACTGAGCTTTTAGCAGAAACCACCCAGATTTAGAAGCTTACCACTACCCCTTTTTTCAAATGTGAAGCACTAGAAAAAGATTAGCTTAGAAATGGGATGAATCATTTGCAGCTTCAAGCTCTTGTTTCTGGAAATACAGAACTGTAAACAAACCCAAGCCTGTAAGAATACGATGAACATGGAAATCACATTTACAATTTTAACTCACTGAAACCATCCTGGGAAAAGAGAGCTGTTATCACATCTGATATTCAGAACCTGTGATAGCCTACAACAAAGAAGGGTCACTAGGTATGCACTGTAGTGTTCCAGGCACTTGAAATCTCCTATCTCATGCACATAGCAAAAATGAGCCATACAGTATATTACTAGTAAGCTGTTTAGCTTGGTGGGTCACAAGCTATATAGGTTTGCGTTACACTATAAAAAGGTGCATGAGAAAGCACATTTTAACAGGTGTAATCTCATAGCTGTAGTGCAATAAGCAAATCTAAGGAAATAAATGGTTGACATATGTTGATCTTGCATCCAAAGGGAATCCTACATATCTGCTTGACATGCTTAATGTCCTAGTGGCTAGCTGCACTGTCTAATATAATCTTACATTCAAAACAAAAAGGAAATGGTAAAAAGTTCTTTAGCAGCTTATTAGGCAGAAGTGGGAGAATGCTCCAGAGACTGCTCAGTTAAAACCTTATTTATTTAATTATTAAATTCTATTTATTTAATTATTTATTTAAGGGATTTGCATCTCGTCTTTCTCTCAAAATGGGTTTCAAGGGGGCTGTGTAATACTCTATTGAGGGTTTGAGAAAGATTAATAGATATTCATTTTCCACTCATATAATGGAAGCATATTAAATTGGCCAATCATAATAATTTCAAAGCTAGCAAATGCTCCATATCAAGCTGCATTAAGGCTCAGCTGCTACAGCAAGACACAAACATTGTTACAAAACCTACACACTGTTGGCAATTTGTATTTAAAAGAAAATCCTGTCCCATATCAGCTACAACCACAGCCACCCTTCCCACACTCACTGAGATTTCTTTCTACAGAAAAGCTACAGCTTGCCATCTTTGTTGATCAATCTATGAACAGCTGAAAATAGCAATACAAAGGATCATATAAGCACCGTTCCTTGAATATAGTGTTTATTATGACCACAAGTACTGCCTTGGTAACTTGATCTTAAGGCATGAAGAATCAACAGAGTTCTTGGATTATGAATGCAGAACAACTAGGAGACAGTTGAGGAAGTAGATTTAAATCGACGAAAGCTCATGCTGCCAACTTCTTTCTCTAATTACTTGCAAAGGTGCTACAAGATATCTCTACTACATATTGTGGGACGCAGGTATGTCAAATACAGCCAAATCCCAGTGATCCTTCCACATATTTTTAAAGCTGGAATTATAGAAACTGGGCATAAGAATTCACTGTTCATTTCGCCAATCTTTTAGGGAGGGGGATAATTTTGCCATATTCCCTCTCCTCAGATCAACCAGAGCAGTGGTTCCCAACCTTTCTAATGCTGCGACCCTTTAATACAGTACCTCATGTTGTGGTGACCCCCAACCATATTGGAGTGGTGTCTCGGTCCCTAAGACCATCAGAAAACACATATTTCCAATGGTCTTAGTCTTCTCACAGCATTCCAGAACCTTCTGGATGCAGTCCTGTTCCACTTTGTGGTTCTGTGCCTTCAAATCATTTCTGATACACGGCAGACCCTAAGTGTAACCTATCACAGGATTTTCTTGCCATGATTTGCTCAGGGGGGGTTTGGCATTGTCGTCTTCCAAGGCTGAGAGAGTGTGATTTGCCCAAGTTCACCAAGTGGGTTTCCATGGTTGAGTGGGGGATTCCAACTCTGGTCTCCCAGAGTCCTAGTCCAACACTCAAGTCACTACACTACAATATATGATAGACCTCTTTTAAATTAAAGTTGGTTTAGTTGTTTTTTAATTTTTGTATTAACAGGATTTTTAAGAATTTTATTGTGTTTTTGAAGTTGTATGTTGAAATGTCAGGCATAAGAGAGGCAAAAGGCTTGGACTGCATCTACACTGGAGAAATAATCTGGTCTGAGACCACTTTAACTGTCTCAGCTGAATGCTATGGAATTCTGGGAATGGTGATTTGTTCCAGCACAACAGCAGAATGGCAGTTAAACCCCTGTAAAGCTCTCTGACCAAGGTGACCAATGCCCTCACCCCAAAATGTAGGGCACTCAAGCAAAAAATATAGGACATGACCAAAAATAAATGCTAAAAACACCCATGTAATTATAAATTCATGCTTCTTAGCCATGATCCAAATGGAGGCCATTTTGAAATTTGACAGAAGAGGACATATCCTGGAAAAGGAGGAGGATGTCTGGTCACCTTATCTCTGGTCCAAAATACACTGCAGAAATAAAACATAGCTGGACGGAAATGCCCAGAGTTCCTCACCAAAGCTGCATCCACACTGAGGAAATAATCCAGTTCGAGAGTGATTTAATTGTCCTCGGTTAGTGCTGGGGAATGCTGGGAATTGTAGTACTGTACACTGTGGCCCCAGAGCTATCTCTGACAGGGAGTCACATAACCCTCCAAACGTAGTTGAACTGCAGTGCCCAGAATTCCTCACCAGGTGCATCCACACTGAGGAAATGGTCCCGTTTGAGACTGCTCAGTGCTGGGGAATCCTGGGAATTGCAGTCTATTGTGGTCTCAGAGCCATCTCTGACAGAGAAGTCTCAGTGTCTCCCGAACATTAGCATTCCCAGGATTCCCTAGCATTGAGTTAAAGCAGTCTCAAAGTGGGTTATTATTCCTGCAGTGTGTGAGAGAGATATAAAAGCTAGGGACTGGATTCATTCATTAACTCACAACAGGAGGATCTCTGTGTCCAAAACACACTGCTTTGACTGCCAGGACTCAGTGCTATGGAATCCTGGGAATTGTAGTTTATTGTGGCACAAGAGCTCTCTGACTGAGAAGGCTAAATGCCTCAAAGACACCAGAATTCCAGAGCACTGAGCCGGGGCAATGAAAGGGGTCTCAAAGTGCAGTGTGTGTGAGAGAGAGAGGGAGAGAGAGAGAAAAGTGTGAATGAGTAGTTCACCTGGGCTGAGGCTCCTCTGGAAGTAGAAGAAGAGGAGGAGGGAGGGAGCCAAGGGAAGTGGCCAGGACCATTCGGAGGAGCCCCTGCTTTTCACGGCCGGCAAGAGGCTCTGCTCCCAGGCAACGCCTCCTCCTCCCCCCCCCCCAGGAGCCCCTTCTGCCTCCCTCTCAGCCCTGAGAGGCTTCTGGAGAGGTGGCTCTAGGCTCCCCCCACACACACACACACTGCCTCACTGCTGGTCCTAGGCGACCCCTGGGAAAGGGTCTTGAGACCCCCCAAAGGGGTCGCAACCCACAGGTTGGGAACCACCGAACCAGAGAGACGTTCGCTGAACTAGCAAATAATCTGGAAGTCAATTTACAGTTTGGTTCTGGGTTTATTTATTTAATTTATATCCTGCATTTCTCCTAGTACAGGTTCTAAACAGGTGTCTTCTAGGCCTAAAGCAGGCCAAGGGTATAAATAACTGGAGAATGGGGGACATTTTTAGTTTTAAAAATATCAAAAATTAAAAAAAGAAATTGGAAGGCAGAGCATGGCACTCCAAGATTATTTGGTGCAGCATTCTGAAGAAAAGGAAGGGGAAATGACATTTAATCTGAAGTTCAATTTGACAGAAATAAACATTTAAAAATATTTTTTAATTAAGGAATGGTTATATTTAATTAACGTGGCTAATCCTGCATCACCAGAATCTTTCCAAGGTGCTAAAATGAGGGTCTTCAAATAATAGGTAATGACTGATCTCCTGCCTCTTATATTCATTCTCTTTCTGAAACTGAAGAAGCCATCTTGTCTTGTGCACCAGCCCAGTGTGATATCAAGTAATTTTTTATAAATTTCCTCCCCAATTGAAATCACTATCCAGAGGACACAACCCTTGCACCAGCGTTTAGACAACCTCTGGGCTCCCGAGAATCTCCTTGGATACATTATCTATGCTCAATGCTGCACAATTGCTCCCATCAAGGCATCTGGAAGTACAGTGGTACCTCGGGATACGAAATACCCAGGTTACGAAATTTTCGGGATACGAAAAAATCCCATAGGGAATCATTGTTCCGGGTTACGAATGTTTTTTCGGGTTACGAAAAAACTTTTGGTGCTTTTTTCGGCTTTTTCGCACGGAATCGCGGCTTTTCCCCATTAGCGCCTATGGCAATTCGGCTTACGAAGGCTTTTCGGGTTACGAAAGCGGCCGCGTTACGAATTAATTTCGTAACCCGAGGCACCACTGTATTGTCATTATAAAGGAAATGGAGCAATACAAACAGTCCCAAGAGGAATATTATAATGCCTCTTAGCTGTCCTTTTGCTAAGGCTATCCATAACGAAACATGGGACTTCTGTGGGAGAATACTAATCATACACCTGACTTCATCTGTCAATAAAGAGCAATGAATTGTTTGTAAATAATGTTTCTCTACCATGGCAGCAGAGCAAGGTTCTTGAAGAGAAGAGAGATAAGAAAGAACAGCAAGGAAATGCAGTAATGTTTTACTGTGCTTCCCACTGAAAAGCTACTATACATGACTATGTCAAGGAGGAGAATATTATGCATATTGCCATGGAAACATCAGATAAGGCTAACTAACTCTGAAACATCTAAGGATCTTGCAGAGTCCCACCTTGCTGATTGCATCAAATGCCTTGCTCAGATCAACAGGAGCAGATTATCTTACATTGTCTTCTGCATTTTTCTTGTCGCTAGTGCAGAAGGACGTTTATCATTTGTTGCTTTGCTTGGTCTGAAGCTTCAGTGTGCCTGAGGGAACGCTCAACCAGAAAATTATTATGAGCATCCTTATCAAATATTCTGGCAAGTGCTTCCTCTAGGGTGCTAAATGGATATGATATACAGTCAGCCCTCCACATTTGTGGTTTTGATTATAGTGGATTTGATTATTCATGGATTTGATTAATATCTCTGATTCTCTATTGTAAACTTCTGCCAAAAGTCAGGTATGGGAGGAAGCCAGCACGGCAAAATGGTTTGAGCATTGTACTACAACTCCAAAGAACAGCGTTAGAATCCCTGCTCAGCCATGGAAACCGACTGGGTGACCTGGGGTAATCCACTCTCAGCCTCAGAGGAGGGAAAGGAAAACATCCTCTGAACAAATCTTGCCAAGGAAACCTAGTGATAGGTATGCCTTAAGGTTGCTGGAAACTGGAAACGACTTGAAGGCACACAACAATAAACAACAGGGGGAATGAAATAAAAGCCATTTTCCCTGCTTCTGTGGGTTGGACTGTCCTATGAGCAGAAATCCATTTAGAGACCACCAGTGAATGGAAACACACTATCCCAGCTGCCCATGTTCTCTGGAGTTTTCTTTTTCCTCTTACAGGAAAAGTAACCATAATGGATATGCACTAAAATATACTTTCACATGCATGCACTTCAGCTGTGATACCATTCTTCCCAGGAGCCATCCCGCTTGTCATTCCCTCTGCACTACTGTCAAGCTCAAATGTGTGAGGAATATCACACTGAGGGCTGTCTGAGAGACCATTTTTGTCAGAAGTAGTCATAGTATTGTGCCAGTTGTTGATCATGTTGCAATCCAATGACTCAGGAACAAGAGACTAACACTAGTGGAATGTCAAGCCTGGGCTACATGGCATGAACGCTTTCCAGGTTAGTGTATTACTGATGTTACACAGCACTGAAATTCTCTTTGTTCAGTACTTTGTTGATGTTGAGTTAAAAGTTGTACTTTAGTAAGCTACATTTTTCCCTAAGCTGGTGACATTTTGACTTGACACTTCAAGTCCATTCTTTCTTCTGGCCATCTTGTCAAAGACAGTTCCTACTATCTCCCACAGATTATTGTTTTTAAAACAAGAAAATGCTTATGCACACACAAACAACCATGCAACCACAGTCCTAGGCTGAACTGCAGATATTCCCTATTAAAAGGGTTTTAGGCAGCTGGGAAAGGGCAGATACCATGGATATTCTTGGCTAGCCAGAGTGAACACTACTAAGCTAGATGGGCAAATGACTTCCTGAGTGTGTGTGTGTGCACATACATGCGCCTTCAAGTTGCCTGTTGATTTATGGTGATGTCATGAATTTCATAAGTTTCTTAAGCAAGAAATATTCAGAGGTGGTTTTGCATGTTCCTTCCTCTGTAATATAACCTACAGCCCCTGGTATTCATTGGTGGTCTCCTATTCAAGTACTAACCAGGGATAACCCTGCTTAACTTCCAAGATCAGACAGGATCTGGTGCATTTAAGGATTCCACATTTCATTCATTTCATCAGACAAATAAATTTCCTGAGACAGCATTCAGCTTTTTTTTTTTTTAAAAAAACAAAACAATTTTCTCTTAGCCTTTTATACAAGCAATGCTAATGCCTGAGTTTACTTTGATAAAGCTTTCAAGGGAATAGTAAGGTCAAGATATAAACGAGAAGAGTGAAGATTTGAAATGCTAATATAAGAATAGAACTGATGTAAACTGAAGAAAGCATAACTCCTATAAATGACAATACCAAGCTGATTTTTGAGTAGAGATCCCCTCTAACACTATAATACTTCTGAGTATCATCACTAATCTTGGCCATGCCATAATGGCTGAGACATATTAATTATAATCTACTACTGTATACTGTTTATCATAATCTCACATTATGTCTCCAAGAAGAAAATATTTGGTAGTAGACGGTCAACCTGTCAAAATAGTATTTGTTTCATAACACAAACATCTAAAAAGGGTAATTTTTCAATTTCTGTCTGATTTGACTTCCTCTACTAACTTGATCTTCTCCATTACAGATTTAATTTGGACTTCACTTACAACCTGGAAACACTTACAGGCCAACCAAATGAGATCAGCATCTAGGATTACTATGGAACAAACCATGGCTAGTATTCTCTTTACTTCTCTCCTCTACACACACAATGCCCCAAATCCTACTCACTACTTATGAATAATGAGTAAGTGAAGACTGAAAAGCTGTATATTTATTGACTCTAAATTGTTGGAGTAAAGAAATCATGTCAGTTAACATCCTATTTTCCCAGTCTCTGCCAGCACAATCTAAGCTATTAACTATCAGGAGACTTACAGCAGTAGTGAAAACATGTGGCCCTTCAGATATTGCTAACTCTTAGCATTCTTCATCATTAACTATGCTGGGGACTTACAGTCCAACAAGATTCCCACTCCATCTTTAGAGAAAGAACATCCAGTTGGCTTTAAGAAGAGAACACAGCAGAACAGAACAAAGCAGAAGGTGCCACCTGAAACCTTTAAATATGCACATTAGAAATAAAAGGATAATAACTGTTTTACTGATCATTTCCAGAAATAAGAGTGACACCAATCATACTAATAGGGAAAACTAGCAAAAAATTATTAGCCATTGGCTGTTGCATACAATAGAGTACAAAGCCGCTATACTACTAAAACCATTCCTTGTGTTCCATATACCATTAATTTTACAAGTTGCTATTATATGGATTTCAACTACTTTAAAGTGTCTGCCTGGGGCACATCCGTTCTTACGCATCTGTAAAACCACTATCTGTACTTCAGTAATGTACCTAGAGGCCACATTAAGGAACATCTCAAAACAGCTGTATAATATAATACCAAGCAAACGAAAGTGCTGCTCCCCCTTTAGGGATCGCAAATATACAGTGGTACCTCGGGATACGAATTACCCAGCTTACGAATTTTTCGGGATACGAATAAATCCCATAGGGATTTATTGTTTCGGGTTACGAACGTTTTTTTGGGTTACGAAAAAACGCCGGCGCTGTTTTAAATGGAGCCGCGGCAGAGCCGCGGCTTTTTTCCCCATTAGCGCCTATGGCAATTCGGGTTACGAAGGTTTTCGGGTTACGAAATTAGCCGCGGAATGAATTAATTTCGTAACCCGAGGGAGCACTGTAATAGGTTAATGCATGTTCAACTCCATCACAACTGATGAGTTGGGTTCTATTTCCCAGTTTTCTTCAGTGAAGCTTTCACAACACTTGTCACTTTTAAATAATCCTTACCCATACTTTTTAAAAAACCGCATCCTCTCTATGAGTTTTCATGCCAGTGCAGCTATGGTATATCAATAAAGTAAAACACTTGTTGGCAAAGGTTCCCCTCCTTTTCCTTTAATAAATCATATTATCAGCGTTTATAGCATGCGGTTTGACCACAGCAACACAGAGAATGGAAACACTTTAGGTGTAAGCTATGGACTTCAATTGACACATAATTATACTACAGTTTTACTAACTAGAAAAACATTCTAGTATTTTAAGTGTTTAGGTGATAACAAATTAAAATAATGCACCTAAACAGGGTCTTCCACTGTTGTGAAAACAAATATGAAGAAAGGGGGGAAATATTCACTACTACATTAAATAGTACAATTTCCAATTAATAAAGGCAGTATGACCACTGTTTAAGGATCTTCCATAACATGTAATCCCACAGCATTGTGCACAAAAGACAGATAGCTCAGTGGGTCACAAAGCTGACTTTCTGCATTCCTTCTGACAAAGCAGAATCTGTTCTACTGTAAAACTGAACCTTTTGGAACAAAAACCTATATCAATCTACTCTGCGCTTATCTTGAGTGACTTCCTTTCCAAAGATCAACCACCAAAACAACAATGGAAAATGTTTTGAATCTTTGAAGTTTTGTCCTTAAACTAGGCTTCCATGTTCTACAATCAAGCTGTCTTGTTTTTTTACTCCCTATATTTGCAGGACTACAGCAGGAAGTGCAGATGTCCTTTCACATTGTTATGGATGAATGAAGCAAAGATAGATACTTTACAATAGTTCCGCTGAAGGAAAACTCCCCACCCATAATTTTGGTATCCTGTACAGCTTAACAGGATCCACAGTGTGGTGTAGTGGTTTGAGTGTTGAAGTATGACTCTGGAACAGAATAACAATATCTTAACAGGTGCCTATATACACTATACACAACACAGGGTCAGCCTGTTAGTATTTGGATGGAAGGCTGCCAACAAATGTCAGGTGCTGTAGGCTACATTTCAGAGGAAGGAACTGACAAAACCATCTCTGAATATTCCTTGCGTGTGAGAGAGCGAGACAGAGAGACACTATCTTGTATGAGAATTGAACATATATGAAATTACAAGGATCTTGAAAATTGTGGGTGAAACAATACACTGTGAGCCATCCTCTTTATTAGGCTGCTTTGCTTAAAAATATATCAATTTCTACAGGCTACGTTAGAAGATGAGAGCAAGAATATTTAACACATTTCCTCAAGCTAATTACCAGCAAACGAAATATGGTACAAAGGTATTCTTTGAAAGCTTAATTAGCTCTGTCAAGAAGTTCATGCACAATTTTTTTAAAGCAATGCCAATATATGGTGGAGAAATTCCTACATTTACATTAGTATCCAAGGAAGAGAGATATGCAGGCAGATGCCAAAGAAGGTCAATCAATGGAGGGCAAAAGAGGCAAGGAAAGCTGAAAGATAGAATAGAAGGAGCTAAAGCAGATACGCAGGAACGGAATAATCAGAGACAGGGAATCTCTCTTTAAAAAGAACAGTTAAGGTAAAAGTAGCATAAGGTCTTGTCAGTTATTCTGTGATAAAGCACAACTATGTAAGTGTATTACAACCTTTGTTTTGTTCATCTTTTAACACAACAAAGAATCATCAAACATATCCATGGATGAGTACAAGACTTGGGCTCAGCTCTCCTAGATTCAAATTCAACACACAGTCCAAGGAACCAAACATCTATGTGGTCCCTTGTGTTTTCCTCCGATTATCTCCCAGTTTGGGAGAAAGGTGGGATATAAATCCAATAAATAAACAAACAAAGAGATAGATATATTGAGGCTCTAGCCCGCTTCTTCTCTACCCCTTGATACATTAAATGAGTGTAAATACAACAAATGTGATTTTTTTTAATAAATAAAGAATCAACATTGGAAGATGTGACAGTAGAGATCATTCTCTCTTTGCTATATTTCCAAAATAAAAATAACTATTTCCAGATAAAATAGCTACAGATACTAGAAACACTTATTCCTCTAGGTACAGAAAGCTGCATTATCATGTGCCAGTTTTGCAGCTAAGAGAAAACAAGGTTTTTAGCTATCTTTTAACCTCAGATAGACTTGGGTAGCAATGTTTATCCCCACTCCTAACTTATTATATATTTCTGAACTACACACACACACACACACACGACTCATGAAAGTACACATAAACAAAGTCCATCTAAACCACTACCCAATACAACATAACTATTCATTAAATATTTTAATGTATATGGTGTGCTTCTGAAGTTTACACATTTTCTATGACTATTCTGACTGACTTTCAGTGTTCTGTGAGCTGCCTGAGGTGCTGCTTTGAACGGAAAACTGTCATACAACTAATAAAGGCAACAACAGGGATAAAATATTTCCAGATAAAGTAATATTTGCAGATAAAAATTCTTGGCAAGGATATCCATATGCGTGTCATATTTTGAGTGAGGAGGTGATGGGGCAACTAATTCCATTTGCCAATCCTGAGCTCACCTTAACTGGGAAACTCTAAGGAATGTTACAGATTCCTTTATCCACAATGCTTGGGACCAAAAGTGTTTTGGATTTCCGAGCTTTTTTTTTATTTTGGAATTTTTGTATAATGTTGCTAATTTGCCCTTGAGTCAGCCTTGACTCAAGCTGACCCTGTGAATGAGACACTTCTAAGCCCCCTGTCCTCAAGTGTCCTGCTCAGGTCCATCAGGTTCATGGCCATGGTCTCCTTAATTGAGGCTATCCATCTGGTATGTGGTCTTCCTCTCCTATTTCCCTCCACTTTTCCTAACATTATTGTCTCTTCTGAGTCATGCCTTCTCATGATGTGACCAAAGCATGCCAGCCATGGTCATCTTGGTTTCTAAGGAGAGGTCAGGGTTGATCTCTTCAATGGCCCATTTGTCTTTTTGGCCATCCATGTTATTATCCTCAGCCTTCATCTCCAGCACCACTTCTAGAACGATTAATTTTTTTTCCTATTGGCTTTCTTCAATGTCCAGCTCTCACATCCATACATGATTATGAGAAATATGATGGCTTGGGCAATCCTAACTTTGGTGTTTGGCTTGATATCTGCACTTTAAAACCTTGTCTAGTTCTTTCATAGCAGTGCTTCCCGATCCTAGTGTTCTTCTGATTTCTTGACTGCAATCCCCCTTTGAATCAATAACTGATCTAAGGTATGGAAAATCTTTAACTACAATTTTCTCATCGTCTACTTTGATTTCCTGTAGCTGCTCTATGGTGATTGTCTCTGTTTTCTCTATATGCAGCAGCAAGCCTCCCTTGGCATTTTCCTCTCTGATTTTCTTTAGTAATTGTTTCAAGTCACTGATGTTTTCCACTAGCAGTATGGTGCCGTCTGCATGTCTGAGATTGTTGATATTCCTCCCTCCGATGTTCTCTCCCCCTTCCTCCATGTATCGATAATGAGATATGCTGGAGATGGGATCTCAAGCCAAACATAACATTCATTTATGCTTGTACACACCTTATACCTATAACCTGGAAGTGAGCCAGCTGGCACAGTGGCTTGAGCCCTGGATTATGACTCTGGAGAACAGGGTTCAAATTCCCACTTGGCCACAAAAACCCACTGAGCAACCTTGGGCAAATCACATGCTCTCAGCCTCAAGGGAAGGCAATGGCAAAACCAGGGTGAACAAATGTCCTAACTGCAAAGAATGACAAGGAACTGCAAAATGTAGGACATTGTAGGGCATTGTAAAATAAAAGTGCAATATATCAATGTAAATTCATGCTTCTTAGTCTTGCTCCAAATGGATGATGTTTTGGAATTCCTCCTTGACAGAAGGCTGAAATCCCTGTGAGAGGTTTGCTTTAGGATCACTGTAAGTTGGAAATGACTTGAAGTTAAACAAGACACAATTTTCCATAAAATATTTTAAAATAATTTTGTGCCTGAAATCAAGTACATTCAATCCTCAAAAAACAAAAGTCTCGCTATCTCTGCCACCCATGTGGGTTATTTTGAGATACGTTGGATCCAGATAAGGGAGACTCGACCTGTACTTCATGAAAGTGAAGGAGGAAGGTGGGGGAGAAACCCAAGTTTACCATCCTCACCTGCGACCCCAAGTAAAGGCACTATACGGTGGGGATGTTATTAGGGCACAAAGGACGAGTATCCCTAGGAGAGCATGGGGCTTCTCCCTCCCTCCCAGGTTGACCAGGTGTCCTCCTTTTCCAAGACATGTCCTACATTTCACCCATTCCAACTGGCCCTCCACTTGGCGCATGGCTAAGAAGCATGGATTTCTATGAGTGTTTTTAGCTTTTTTTGGTCCCTTATTCTTGAATATCACACTTTGCAGTCCTTGTCCTCCTTTGTGGTTATGCCATCTGGACTCCCTGGGGACCAGACACGTCCTCCTTTTCCAGGACATGCCCTCCATTCCAGCTTTCTGCCCAGGAGGAATTCCAAAATGCCCTCCATTTCGAAGCAGGAATGTACATAGTTTTTGGGGCTACGTGGCTGTGTTCTGGAAGAGTTGATTCCTCACCTTTCACCAGCATCCGTGGCTGGCATCTTCAGAGGATGCTGGCATGGAAGTGAGTGGGGTATATATATACTGTGTGACCCTTGGTTAAGAGGAAGTGATTGCCATGTTAATCTCTGTGCTGGTCTGTTGCTGAATGGCAAGGCTTCAGGGTGTCTATGTAATCAGCGATCTATTGTCTGCTGGGAAACCCCCTTCGCCCTGACTGGTTTCCATTTGCACTGGCTGGGTCTTGACTTTGGTGTTTTTCAGGACACACAGATTAACATGTAAACAGATGCTGGCCAAACGTCAGGAGTAAACTCTTCCAGAACATGGCCACAAAAAACACTATGGATTCCGGCCGTGAAAGCCTTCGACTTCACATGAATTTAACAGCACCTGCTAAAACAAATGACAGCACTTGCCCATAGGGAAACCATACTTGCCCATAAAGAATCATTGGAGAATACTTGCCCCTTAGGGAAGCATAGGGGAATGCTTGCCCATAGGGAAACATAGGGCAAGTATTCTGCAATGGTTCTCTATGGGCAAGTCCTGCCATTTGTACTAGTAGGTCCCGGATTTAACATCGCCTCACCTGCGCTGCTCGCCATGGCGCCGCCTCGCCTCTAGGCCGCTCTGCCCGGCATCCCCTTTCCTCTCGCGCTCCCAAGGACCCCGCAACCGCCGCCTCAGGACCCCAGACACGGGCCGTCTACTTCGCTGCCTTCATTCCAAGCGCACTCCCACCACAATTTCCGACAAGCCAGGCTTTCTCCTTGTTCCGTGTCGTCCATAAATGTCTTATTATCTCTCTCAATTCGCTCGAGGGGAGCGAGGCAAGGTTTTATTTGGTTTGTTTTGAGCAGGCATCGTTGTAGACAGCCCTCGACCTATAAGGCTTAACTGTCAATTACAGGCCCCTGATGGAAGGCCGTTGGCGCCGCCTCATGAATATGCAAAAAAGGGGCGGGGCGGGGCGGGGAGGAAAGCGTCTATTTAAGGGAAAATATCCCTGGCATGAGGGAAACGTTTCCATGAGGAGAGGCGTCGGGACTCTTCTCGTTGCGTCAGTGGTCCCCCACCCCAAACGTTGCCCTTTTAATTGCTTTCGGACTACAGCTCCCAGAAGCCTCAGCCATGTTGGCCAATAGTGTGGGATTCTGAGAGCTGGAGTCCAACAAAATCAATTAAAAGGGCACAGTTGGGGGGACCACTGATTTAGGTCATCATTTCTACATCCACACTGGGGAAATAATCCGGTTTGGCCCCGCTTTAACTCTTTTTCTGGCTCAAGGCTATGGAATTCTGGGAGTTGGAGTTTGTTGTGGGCCCAGAGCAGAGCAGAGCTCCGCTCTGGGCCCCACAACAAACTCCAACTCCCAGAATTCCATAGCCTTGGGCCAAACCACGTTATTAATCCGGCTAGAAAGTCGATTCTTTTTACTTCCGCAAAATTCCCAAAGTAAAAAGGATTGCATTTTGTCGACTTCCTAACTGGTTTAATGTTGCGTTAACCCCGATGTGTCTGAAAATCAATCTCACTTGAACTGCGATTTGAAGTAGTTCCAAATGTTTTATTCTGTTGTAAAGCACCATGTACACTAACTAACAGCACTATACAAATAAATGATGATGATGATGATGTGTGGGGTGGATTATGGCACTAACAAGGCAGATGGAGGAAAACACTTGGAATCCCCTCTCCATATTGAAAGCAAGAACACCCAAATGTAAAGATTCCAGATAAAGCCTTTGCCCAAGGCACCCATGTTTTGTTTGTTTCAACTTGAATTTATCATAGACTGCTGAAAAATACAGTCCCTGCAAGTCTGGAGTACTGCATCCTTGGGCAATTGCTGGAGCCCTGTGTGTAAAAAAGCTGGTATGGCACTCCTTGCCGCACATAAGGAGTGCCATACTCCTTATCTATGGAAAAAGCATCTCAATAGCAAGACCACAGAGAGACGGTGTGGGGTTTGAACATCAGACTATGACTCTGGAGAAATTAATTCGTTCCGCGGCTAATTTCGTAACCCGAAAAACCTTCGTAACCTGAATTGCCATAGGCGCTAATGGAAAAAATAGCTCTCTGCTGCCCTCCGGTGGCGGAAAATAGCGCCGAGGTTTTTTCGTAACCCGAAAAAACCTTCGTAAGCCGAAACAATAAATCCCTATGGGATTTTTTCGTATCCCGAAAAATTCGTAAGCTGGGTAATTCGTATCCCGGGGTACCACTGTAGTTTGAACCTTCAATTGGCCATGGAAATCCACTGGGTGAGCATGGCAAAGTCACCTCACAACAGTTTCACTTTCTGCATTCCTTTTGACAAAGCACACTGTCCTACTGTAAAACTGAATCTTTTGGAACAAAAACCTGTATTAATCTGCTTCCTCCTTATCCTGAGTGACTTACATTTCAAAGATCAGCCTCCAAAACAGCAATGGAAAAAATGCTTTGAAGTTTGGCCCTTAAACTAAGCTTCAGTTTTCTACAATCAAGGTGTCTTTCTTTCTTTTGACAGCCTAGCAGGACTACATATTGCTCATTTGTATAGCAGGAAATGTGGTAAAATGATCATTGTTGTGGTCACAAAATAATCATTGCTGTCAGCAACTCTTGGGAATATTAGGTGAGATTAGATCCAGTGAAGAAGTTATCCGAGTACCTCTTAGCTGGCATTCCTAAGAGATCCTAGGAACACACGCTGCAAGTAGATCTTCCACAGGCAGGGAAAGGTGGGAAATTATCCAGTCACCTTTTACCTTTCCATGCAAAGTGGCACAAGGCACAAAGCTGGACCCCTCAACAAAACTGCCAGTGGATAAGCTAGAACTTATATCAGATGTAACTTAAGGACAACCATCCCAACAATGAGCAGCCTGCAGGGGGCATGGGCTAGGGGTAGGTGTCCACAACTCTAATACCAAGCCAGACAGAGTATCTGTAGAGGAGCTTCTTCTGTTTGTCCAAAGCTAATAAAATCCGATTGGGGCTGAGATCCTGCATAAGAAATACATCTGTCGCATAACAGTGTTTCTGTAGCTATATCTCCGGGTGCTACCTCCCCCAAACCCATCTGTTAAGCAAGGTAAACCAGCCATTTCCATGTTATTGGAGAGTGCAGCGATCAGCAGAGCGGTGTCCAGCTATTCTCCTGTTGCAGTATGCAAGGGTATCATCTGCAGGGATCCCCCAAGGAACCACAGACTTCCCTGAACATGTCTGGTGCAAAGTGTGCAAGTATAGGAAAGTAGCTGGATGCATCTCCACTGGTCTCCTTGCTCTCTGACACAGAAATAGCTGTATTGGGAGCAATTACATCGCTTACTGATTTTTGGTAATTACATAACCTGCATAATAATCCCCAAAACAGGTTACAATCCACCTTTTTGCTGGCTAGAAAAGAAGCGGCAAATTGCTGCTCCTTTTTGTAACAGCTAAAAGCCGGCTTCTACCACCCCGCTGCAGCTTTACAGCACTCCTATGGTGTGCACCGCTGCGAGCTGTCCCACATCTGGACAGCCAGGCAGCTGCCAGGAAGCTGGCGTTTAGAGGCAACCTGTTTTTCGCCCCTAAGGTATATAATTATGATAGATATCATAACTACAATATATAATTATGCTATCGTAACTCATTAAGAGGACACCAGCCTGTATTTTAGGAATACCTTAAGGATGGAAGAATATAATGCACACACCTGGAAGGGAAACAGAAGATTGTTATGCAGCAATGTAAGGTACTGATTAGGAAATCTGTAATGCAACCCAGAACATGTTGGACAAGAAACTAGTCTTGTTAATAAGCCCACCAGCTATCTCGGTCTGCAGTTGATTTGACTAGCCTACGAAGAATCTAGTACTGTAACCAGAATTTCCATGGTGGCTACAGAAGAAGAAAAATATTTTGGTGGTTTGTTTTTATTTTTAGTAAACTACTTTCTACCAAGCAGGCTGGCAGAATAGAAGCAACACTTCAGAGTGGTCTTATCTTTCTCTACAGCCATTTCAAAACCACAAGGACTAGCAGAAGACCAATGGCACAATCTTATTTACTAGGTCACAGGCTTACATGGAATTCCCATCACTCAAAGTGATTTGTGAAATAACAGAGCTGAGTTAACCAAGAAAACATAGAATTTCTAAGGACATAGACACCACAAAGCATTTATTTCTTGAATTCTTCAACCATTTCTTACAAACATTTTGTGAGGCGAAGGAGGGCTTCCCTTACTATACAATGTTCATTCACACACTCCCAAATGTAGCCTTAAGTCTTAACCAGGTACCAGTAATTGTGGCCTTCTAGAAGTTGCTGAACTGCAGTTCCCATTATCCTTTGGCTATAATAATAATAATATGTTTTATTTGTATACCGCTTTTCCTATGATCAAAGCGGTTTACAGCATACATATGCATATACAACAAAGCAAGTAACAAACAAACAAAAAAAAAAAACAACTCTGCTTCTCTCCCCTCAAGATGGTGGTCGGGGAGAGGGCTCTTCAACTTGGCAGGCGGAGGCCTGTTGTTTCTTGCCTGCTTCTCTCCCCTCAAGATGGAGGTCGGGGGAGGGCTCTTCTTCTTGGCAGGCAGAGGCCTGTTGTTTCTTGCCTGTTTCTCTCCCCTTGCTGGCCAGGGCTTATGAGAACTGCAATTCAACAACATCTGGAGGGTTGCTCAGTCTCTTACAACATGGCTTATTTATTTATTTATTTATTTATTTATTTCAGACTGCCTTGCCCTGCCTGACCATACTGTGTTCCAAAACCACTAACAACCCCTCCTATAAGCTTTAATTTCCTCTGCCACACCTGTGTCCCTGTACCCCATCACTCTCTTCTACAAAAATGACAAGCGACAACCTGCCAAAATTACATACCTATGCATGCCACCCTCAGGTCCAGCAGTTATTTTCTCTTTAGATGTCACTTATTTTGTTTCTACTATCACAATTTTTGTCATCTTTTTTTTTTCACTCCCCACAAATTGAATAGTTAGCAATATTTTTCACATGACAGCTAAAGCTATATGAGCAACATAGTGTCAGTGGTTGTACGGGGAAACAAATCCAGGTTGGCTAGAGAAGAGAAGTGGCTTCAGTTCATTAAGCCCAAGGGTACAGAAGTCCAGGCATAGGTGAATCTTATTTCCCATGACTTTCAACAGGCCATTAAAGTTACCTCTTAAAAGAACAATCTTTTCTCCTTACAATTTTGTAAATAAATATAGTCCAAAGACCAGTATTTGTGTATGCCTGCCATAAACCAGGGAAAATGGTGGATCTCTTAGGTATGAAGGAACTAGTGTGCCCAGTATCTTGTTTAGTCCTCGCACAGCTTTGTTACTGCAATTCCTGGCTTATAGAGTTCCCAAAACTTCAAAAAGTGCCATCACCAGCTGCCCTCAGAGAGGTGGGACACCTCTAATTTTACGGATGATGTTTGCCAGTCGCTTGGCTAGGCCTCCTCTGTTAGGTTCTTCCACTTGGAAGGTTCTGGTCAGCAAGTTATAGAAGGAGCCATAACATACAGCTACCACAGTGCAAGTCAGGCAGATGACATTGTATGGCATACTGAAGTCTGGTGTTGGCAGGTTTACTAGCAGCGGTTCCGTGTACAGACGCACAAAGTAGCTTGAGCCCTCAGAGGAAGGAAACCTGGCAGGTCAAAGGGAGAAGGATAGTATCAGCTGAGGCTTTAGAGTCAGATACTGTTGTGGTGCAACCCTCAGTTGTATCATTTTAAATGGCACATTTGGAGATCATGTGGGAGAAACAGAGCTCCATTTGTCTGAAAAGCAGCTTCCAACTAAAACTGCCAGACTAAATTTGCAATTGGAAAGTTATGATATGCAAGTGCTTTTCAAACAAGCAACACTTACCTTCCACTGTGCCGCATCAATAACTGAACTGATCCTCAGTCTCAGGCAATTTCTGCTATGTATAACTCCATGAAATACTGTATTTCCCCAAATTTTAGCTTATATAAATATACATAGGTTAGAAGACACAAGGACATATTCACTATTAAAGAGTACAAGATGTTTGATTAGTACTCTGGAAATACTAGTTACACAATGAGCACCATGAGTTCAAGCAATGTTTAGGCCAGGAGTGAGAGACCTCCAGCCCAGAGGCCTAATCCACTACAGAGATGCCCAGAATACATAGCCTGTAGAGTATTGGGGTATTGCCATCTTGTCCCCAGAAAAGAAATTGTGTGTTATCTCCAATCAATGATTTGAGAATAATGATCAAAGAAAGCACCGGTTATGTAATGTGCTCACTTCACCCCAGCATTGCGAATGTGCATGTAGGGGGAGAGGGATAACACTCAGCAGATCTTGCAGAACTACTCTCTGTCAGTACAGACCAAATCTGGGCAATACTGTCAGGTAGTATGACCTCAAATATAGGCAGCTTCATTGGAACCCCAGAACAGTATCAATTCCATGCAAGGTATTTTTTGCCATCCATCCCTTATCCCTTTTAAATGCACTCACAGTGAAGCAAAGAGTGGACTTAGCTCTTCCTCTTCTTCTTTCATTGCAATGACACTTGGCACCAGGGAACTCAGGACAGATGAACTACAGTTTGAGAGAGGGAAAGAAGCTGAATACAATCTTTGCACCTTTTGAGATTAGAAACAATTAAGAGTCCCAAGATAGCACAGCCAGACCCAAAGGAAACAAACTCAGACAGTGTCTGGCTAAGGAATACTGCAGCTTTACCTTACATAAAAGCCATGGTTGGGGTCAGGAGTGTATTCTGTCCACTTCAGCAAGGCTCTCTCAAACTGGATGGTGATCTTTGTGACAGAATTTGCTGGCAGCTGGATCAACATCTCCAGAAGATGGGGCCGCTGCCGATCTTTAGCAGGCTGATAGTGGATATAACCTAGCATCAAAGACATGTGATTATCACACAACACTTTGTCAAATACATAAATAAAAGGCTTCCTGGATGTTTGAGGAACACTCTTACACAGCTCTGGCTGACCTCCCAGCATCTCTACAGTGACTTTAAGCAAGAAGGATGAACTCTGAGCATAGCAAATTTCTCTGCCAGTCTGTTTTTCTTGTTTGGAATATCAACTCTTGTGGACTCAGATTAAGCACAGTCAAGAATAGAAAAACAAATTGAGGTCACAATCTGCCTGTTTATCTGATGTGACAGAATCTCTTTTCAGTTTGGCCCTAGTTCCAGCCTTTCACTTCCTATCACTTATTTTCTCCTTTTACCCTCAATAGCTCTCCCTCAATCTGGTATTCGGACCTCAAGATGAAGACAATACTGGACAAATGACGATGTTGATCAATGGGTTCAATGTGGTAAAGTGTGAGCAGTCTTCCCTTCTCAGTCTTAAATATAAACAGTCAGACACAGTTGTAGAAAATAACAGTATTACATAACAATTAAGTTAAACATGAAATCCCTGAACTCTTTCCACATTCCCAGCTCCTCAAACCCTATTAGGATCTTTATTCTGTCTTTGACTGCCTTAACTAACCCCTTTTCATCATGCTACTTTGTGACTCTTTAACAGACCAGCCCATGTCCTTTCCTCCACAGCCCCTGCTTCACAGCATTCCATGATCTATAGTTGGCTGGCTCTAACCAGGCTTGCCCAGCCTCTCACTTTACACTTGAGGGTAAACTAGTTGAACTCGCTGGCTTCCAAATAAGTCACTATAGGAGTACACGCCCAGCCGCAACCCTATGCACACCTACACTTATGAAACATGGACCTCAGATTTAAACATACCAGGGTCTCAGAGCCAAAGTCAGCATGCAACAGAAAGGCTGGGAGAGGAACATGCTTGTGCAGTTCTAGCCTCATACACTATGGCTTCCAAAATGTTTGGTTGTAACAAACACATTTGTTCCACTCAGTCCAGATATCAATGTCCAAATATCCATGGAGAGCTACCACATGGACAGTGCCCAATCAAAGGTAACAAAGAGTCTACAGTGACACGTGCGCTATTTGCTTCTACAAAGCAAAATGCCTTTCTTTCCACCAACAGCATGGCATGAGAAGGCACACATTAGAGAGGCTAAATCTTACTTGGCTTATTTTCCTTTCCTTTTGTGATAATGGTCAGCGTGTGGATGTAGAGCCTCAGATACCAGGGCACTGTCTCCAGCAGCAAAACAGGGAAAGCTCGGTATGGGTGTGTGTTATAGACAAGGGTGCTGATTTCTCCTGTCTGAAGGCCATAGCCACTCACATAGCGTTGAGCGTGGAGCACAGGTGCTGGCAGATCCACTGCAAGGAGAAGATGAAAAAATGGATTAGAATTCAAGCTGCAGCAGCAGTATCCAACTCAATGCCCTGAGAGCACTCATCAGAGAGTTTCTGGACAGAAGGACAGTTCTTGTCACCTATTGTGATATTAAAATGAAGGCTGATCCTACTTTGCAGGGAAGATCCAATAGTGTACTACTATTGATGGTTATCTACTTCCTTTGCACACTCTCACAATCTGTTAGAGATAGCCAAGAAACCTTCTGGCAGATCTTCGGATAGTACAGTGGGTTGGGAGGAGGATGGGGGGGAGCCTCCTGTAGTTGGTAGAAGTATGGGGTTGGATCCTGGCACTCACAACCATCTTGAGGTCGTTTCCATTTTAAGTGCACATTGAGGCTGCGAGAACCATTGAAGAGTAAGGGATTCAGAAGGTCATAGACTGCATAGGTCCTCCTCTCTCCTTGGACAGATGCTTCATGTACAGACAAAGGAGCTGGGGAAACCTCCATAAGTTCTTTCTCCTGAAAACATAAGAGAAACCATCATTACTAATAATATTAAAATATATATAATATAGATTTATTTGTATCCCGCCCAATCACAGGGAATCTGGGTGGCTAACTACAGTAAAAGTACAGTGGACCCTTGTTATACACTGGGGTTTGGTTCCAAGATCCCCCGTGGATAACAAAATCCATGTATGCTCAAGTCCCATTAAATATAATGACATAGCAAAATGGTGTCCCTTATAAAAAATGGAATATCAAGGTTTGATATTTGAAATTTATACTTTTTTTTTAACATTTTCAAGCCATGGATGCTTGAATTCGTGTATTAAAAATCAGTGTATAAGAAGGGCCAACTGTAATAATAAAGACAGCAAACCCAGTAACATATAATCCACACTAAAAGGTACAATATAGATATTTTAGACTACAATTCTCATACATCCCAGCTAGCACAGCAAATTGTATGGGATTATAAGAATTGTAGTTGAAAAGCTCTGGAAAATATCAAATGCCTACCCATATCCTACATGTTCAAATGGTCTCTCAGTATGAATACTCAGCACTCAGTGCAGCTTTCATCAGGGCTCTTTCACTTAAATAGAAGTCAAAGTAAAACCCATTTCAGGACATGGCTACAATGGAGAATGCACATGTATACTGTACCAGCTAGCAAAATTCTGATTAAATAGTAAAGACAGCAATGGCCAAAGAAATAAACTAAAGCATTATTGAAAAAACTGCATTAAATACCAGGAAGGTACCTAAAGAAGATAAGTTAACACCAGACAATAAGATTGTTTAACTTAATGGAAGTGAGATAATAAATGGGTGGAAAAGAAGAGGTTGAAAGATCCCTAAGCATAACCTCAGAGAGGTTAGGAAAGGTGGGTAAGAGATGAGGAGCATTCCAGTTACTAGAATCTACTTAACACTACTGCTGCTACTCTCTCTAAGCTATCTTTAATTCTTTAAGTGATGAGTACTCTTCCATTCCCAGCAGGTTATGCTATGGAAACAATAAATGAAACTCAGTAGAAAGTGTATTTGAATGCCTTCTCTTATCTTGTCTAGTCTTACTAGAAGAATATGGTTGAAAATGAAAGGTTACCTGGCCTCTACTGGAAATGTCAACATAAACTTTGCTTTGAGATGCCAGAGGACATGCTTCAGTAAGTGTACGAGAGAAAATCTTAAAGAGGGACCAATCTGCAGGGAAACATAAAAGTCTGTTAAGAGATGACTAAAGAGCAACAAAAGCAGCCATTCTCAATATTAGAGGGTAAACTCATTTACCTTTCTTTCCATGGCCACTAGCAAAAGAATCAAAGACAACAGTGAGAGTTTGTCTGAGTTCCCATGACACAGTGAGGCAAGAGGCATCCTAAAAGTAAAAACAAAAATATGAAGTGTATTCAAATGTTAAAAAATAACAACAGTTTCTATATTACAATGCCATTCCCCCAAAGAGAAGAACATATTTTCCTGTTCTAAAAAACCTGCTAGCTATGGCAAAATATACACAAATGTACATAACTGAGGTTCTGGGGTTTCTTTAACCTTAAGACATACTCAACACAGGAAAAGAAAACAAAACATCAGATAGCTTAAAGATGGTTTGGGAGAGTTGATGAGAAGGATGCAAAAAACTATCATTTTCTCCCACTTTTGCAATTTTTAAACTTTAAGTTCATTCTATTCTTGACAGAAATACATTTGAAAATGCTGGTAAATTTTTCAAAAATCAGTTGAAACAAAGTTCTCCTGCATTTGCAGCAGACACGTTCAACAGGTACCGTGTTCCAGTCTGAAATAGATAAAGTATTCTCAGGAACATTTTAGCATGTTTTACCAGCCTGCCATATAGAGGACAAAGAAGAGGAAACTTGGGGAGGGGAGTGGTAGCAACCCTTAATTCAGCACCAATATAGATTACTACAGAGGAATTCAAACCCAAATTGCTGTTTGGTCCTAGACAGACAAATATATTTGTTTTGGTTTTCCCACTTTTTTAAAACACAAGTTTCTTCCATTATGAATATGAACAAACCTCTGAATGTTGGTAATTATTTATAGAAATATACTGAAAATTCTCACTCATCTCAACTTAAACTTTTGCATGCTAGAAAGAAATGCAGATCGTCATTCTGGAAGATGGATCCATTAGCTCCAATGCTATGATCCCACTTGCCAAAGTACCCATATCATCCATAGTCCCCAGCTCTTCCAAGCTATTGATGTACTAAGGACAGCCAGACTCACCCTGCAAATGGGTCGGATGTGTACAGCCTGGGAGTGATAGCTGCTGTGAAACAAGCGCTCAGCCTTCAACAGAACTGCCAGGCCAGCCTAGGGAAAAAAGGAAGGGAAATGGCTTAACTGCTACCCTATAGAATTCAAGCCTAGGAACTATGCAGTCAGTGATAACTATTTGTCTCAACTTCTAACTACTGTACTTGCTTCAGATATGAAGGAATAACTCTGAGCCCCCAGTTGCACATGTCCAAATGTATTTTTCCCCAGGATAAAAATGGGAGGGGGGAGTTACACTATGTGGCGGTTCAAGGTACCATATCCACAAGATGTGGCCCTCACCTTGGAGCTGCATGGCAGCAATTTTTTCCAGGGGGTGAGGTTCTCAGTGCAAACAACTTCACGGGGCAGCACAGCATACCGTAGGAATCGATGATCTGTCACTAAGTGAAGGAACAAAAGGGTGAGACTACTGGTAGCCAGTTATGTGTCACTTAACAGCTCTCTCAAAGCACTTGAATGATTCCAACCTCTATTGGGGGGGAAATGGAGTCTGACTAGCTCCCAGTAATGCAAAGGAGCACCTCTGTTTATTTGCAGAGATCAAAGAAACATGAAAGCATCGCAAATTCAAATAAACTGGTGCAAGGTTTATGATAGCAAAAACATGGAGAAATATTTCTATTCCATCACATATAAAATGGTGGGTGAAAGTTTTGGAAATGTTAAACACTAACAAGACTTTCAGAGTTTATCAGCAACAGCAAAGAAAAATTGGGGAGGGGGGGATTGGCTGGTCACCTTTTTTCTATTAAGTTAAATTACCACTTTGATATTTAATCCCTTATACCAAACTCGGAAGCTGCAAATGGTACAGAATATGGCAGCCCGGCTGGTCACTGGCGTATCCAGGACCAGCCACATAACACCTGTGCTAAAAGATCTTCATTGGCTGCCCATCCGCTTCCGAGCTCAATATAAGGCGTTGGTTATTACCTATAAAGCCCTAAATGGCTTGGGCCCAGGATACCTAAAGGACCGCCTCTCCCCGTACAATCCGCCTCGCACCCTCAGAACATCTGGGCAGCAATTACTGAAGGTGCCTGGGGCCAGGTTAGCTTCCACTTCGAGAAGGGCCTTTTCCACAGCTGCCCCAGCCCTTTGGAACACGCTGCCCACGGAGCTCCGCTCATCTACCACCCTGGCCCAATTTAGGAAGGACCTCAAAACCTTCCTATTCAAGCAGGCATTCCCCGATTAAATATCCTGTGGGCCTCCCTCCTCTTCCGTGGCCATGAGGTTGGGCTAAGGGGCTTTTATTGTTGTTTTTTTAGATTATTGTTGTTGTTGTGTATATGTTTTTAACCTTTGTATTTTGCTTGCACTTGCTGCATCATTGTAAGCCGCCCTGATCATTTGGAAGGGCGGGATACAAATAAAGATTTTATTATTTATTTATTATTATTATTAATCACTTTTTGATCTTCAAAATGTTGTAGCAATCTTAACAAAATTATGATCATAGATATATTTACAAATACTTACAAGATTTATGCTCCTTATAGATTGCTAAAGCATTTTTTTTTGGTAAATACAGTTTAGTTATCTCATGTTTTGGTATTAATCCTTTTGTACTACCTGTGCCAATCTAATGAAAGGAAAGAAAATATAAGTTTGAACCCACGATTGCAAACAAGTCAACATAATTTGCCGGTTACCCTGGTGCTGTATGATTCAATCTTACTGAGAGTCAGATGACCTGCTTTCCTCTGAAGGTAGTTCCTGAATAGTTTATATTGTGAATTATCTTAATATTAGATCAAATTTTTAAATAAATAAATAAATAAAATCCACTGAAGGACATAATGAAATGCAACTTCTAGAAATCAACTGAAGAATCATACTGAGGATGGAGCAAGCTTATTTTCTGATGCTCTGGAGACTAGGACACGGAGCAGTGGATTCAAGCTACAGGAAAAGAGATTCTACCTAAACATTACGAAGAACTTCTTGATGGTAAGAGCTGATCAACAATGAAACACGTTGCCTCAGAATGTGGTGGAATCTGCTTGTTTGGAGGTTTTTAAACAGAGGCTGGATGGCCATCTGTCAGAAGTGCTTTGATTTTGTCTTCTTGCATGGCAGGCAGTTGGACTGAGTGGCCCTTGTGGTCTCTTCCAAATCTATGATTCTGTGTCCTGCCTCAACTATGAACACACTAGGTCTGAATATGTAACATTTGGCCCACTAGATGTTTTGGAATACAAGTCCCACACTTTCAGCACAGACTGACATAAAACAGATTGTTAAGAATTACTAATGAGTGTACAAGAAGCACTGACATCAGTAAGAAAACACAAGCACAAACAAGTCACCAGAGTTTTGATAACAGTTTTGTCTCCTCTACTTGCTGGTTGTTTATTGGCTCCTTTTTAAATATATATTTTAACCTGGCATTGTTATGTATTAAGGGTATGTATATTTATGCTAGGTTGAATTTTTAAATGTTTTGTTGCTGTACAGAAATTGCACTATTGTAGCATCTGTTGTTGTTGTGTGCCTTCAAGACGTTTCTGACTTATGGTGTCCCTAAGGCAACCCTATCACAGGGTTTTCTTGGCAAGAGTTGTTCAGAGGTGGTTTCCCATTGCCTTCCCCTGAGGCTGACAGGCTGTGACTTGCCCAAGGTCACCCAGTGGGAATCAAACTCTGGTCTTCAGAGTCATAGTCCAGCACCCAAATAACTATGCCAAACTGGCTCTCACTGTAGTGCTACAGGATTTTAATTACACTATCAGAAACAAATACAATATAAGGACACTTTTTATTTATTAGTTAAAAATCAGAAATAAATTCTCAGTTATTTGTATTCAAATATCTTGTTATGATTTCGTCTGAAGAGATTTCTTTAATTAGCTAACACGTTGTAAACCACTTAGGGCATGCTTAAGAGGATTGATAAGCAGTATAGGAATGTACTTGCTATTGCTGCTGCTATTGAATGTGTTTTTGAGTAATGGTGATATCAGATAATGTGTTATTTTCATTTATATGATACTGAATAAAAATAACATAAAAAAGAAATAGCACTATTGTTATGTTTTAAATGATACTTGATGACTCCAATACTTTGTTTTTATAGTGTGTCTTGTTAAATATACAGATAAATAAGATGAATACAGTTTCTTACCATTTGCCAGTCCCAAGGGTTTGAAGGATGCTGTTGGAGTAACAGTGTTGGTGGAATCAATGAAGTTCAAGGAGGCACAGAATATCCCTGAGAGGATATTACTAAGGTCTTTCCAAGCTTTGTCAACACTAGATGAGAGAAAATATAGCATAAGCAGTTACATATGTCGGGGGGGGGGGGGGGGGGAGGATTGCCTGAAACTTACAAGACGTCTTTTATCAACCCTTTTGACACTAAAATCCAAAACACACTGAAGAAATAATCCACTTTGAGACCACTTTAACTGCCCTGGCTCAATGCTAGGGAATTCTGCGAACTGTAGTTTTATGAGACATTTAGCCTTCCTTGTCAAGAGAGCTCTGGTGCCACAATAAACTACAATTCCCAAGATTCCCTAGCACTGAGGCAGTGCAGTTAAAGCACTCTAAACTGGATTATTTCTGTAGTGTGTTTTGGACCTACAGTATATCTGTTTTAAAGTTTAAGATGTGGTTTAGGCTGAATACATTTCAGGTGCCACTGCATATCTCAGAAAAAGCAATATATAAAGGCTGAAGAATAAATGGAAAATGTGGGTTCCATTCTCATTTGACTACTACATATCACGACAGTGCTACACATTCACAGTGCTGATATGCAAAGATTACCCAATCTTGTTAAGTGCTATGCGACAGCCAATGGATCATCTATGCCAACCTTTCTGACCCTGGTGCCCTTAAGGTGTGTTGGACTACCACCCCACATCATTCCCAGTTAACACAAATTGGTTGGAGATTATGGGAATTGCAGCCCAAAACATCTGAAGGGTATTGGGTTAGGGAAGGCTATTGTACTGTATTGTAAACAATAAGCCATGTGGCAGAAGATTTCCAGCCCTTCTGGAGGCTGTCTCTGACACAACCTGTTTGTCACATACTGTTCTTAGAAGCATTTATGTGGACCCCAAGACCTCTGCTGGACACCTTAAGGCTTTCCCAACACAAAAATTGAGGAACTATCCTAGAAAAAAAAAATCAGAAACGCAAGAAACAAAAAATGCCCAAAAACCTAAACTGGGAGTGACTTTCATTTAGGGTTCTGCTGGGCATAATGCACTATGGATGCCGGCTGTAAAAGCCTTCAACTTCAAATTGTTTTCTTCTTTTATCACTCTTCCAAAATACAATTTTCCTCCTAGCCCGCATATGTTACAGGTCAGGAAATGGGGAGCAGGAGCCAAAGTCTAACAACCTTGTATGATTGCCCGTTATTGAGAGAGAGGGCCCATTAAAGAAACAAACAGCAGCTCAGGCACTTACTCAGTGACAGAGTCTTGAAACCAGACCCAGAGCTCAGCCCCAGCAGGAGCCTGCAAGTAAGGCTGCCCCCAGCTCCGCGTACGCCAGAAGCCTTGAGTGAGAGAGAGGTGCAACTCACGCACAGAATATTTGGAAATGAGCTGTCCCAGGGCTTTGGGGAACAACCGGTAATGAGAAACTGTAGAAAAGGGAAGAAGAAGAGCAGAAGTTAAAACAGAATCCCTTGGCCTCCAACCTCATCTGCCCCAACACCCAACCCACTACTCCACCCAAAGACCCTAGACAAGTATCTTTTTGGGATTACAACATCTAGTATCCTCAGCCACTACAGTTACAATACTAAATAAGGGATTGTCTCGCAAAAAATCACTTTTCCAAGCCCTGAGTCCTTCCCATCATGCAGTCCAATTCCATGCTCCAGGTAGGATAAGCCTTACTACATTCCCACTGACACTCCTGCAAGCCAGGGGACAGGAATCATGTAGTCCTTCAGACGCTGCTAACTGAAATTCCCAGCATTCCTCACCATTGGCTAGGCTGGGTAGAGGTGCTTGGACTTCCAGTCCAACAGCATCTGCAGGGCTACATGATTCCCATCCATGCACCAAACTGACCAGGTCAGTACGCCTTCTTCCACTTTGTGCATTGTTCCTTGGTACAGGGTTCTCTTAGGAGAACATAATAACCCTAAAAGTAGTTCACAAGTAATGTTAAAGTAGAAGTGAGACTTTGGCGCTCTAGATGTTTTTGGACGGAGAAACCCACAACCCCTTACTATTGGATACACCCACTGGAGCTTGGGAGTTGACGTATCAACATCTAGAGGATGAGATAGTCCTATCTCTATTCCCAAAGATGAGAACTAACATTAGTCTGGGACACGTCTGGTCTAAATGAATTCTATGGATTTCTTATTTCCAATTACCAATAAACACATTTGGGAATTATTCTGTAAAACAGATATCACACAGCATTTTGAACTGCAATATCAACAAATGAAGAGATTGTAGGCAGTGTGTTTGAGAGCAAGGGGGTGATCCTTTGTATATGTACTTGGAAGTAAATCTATTTGCATTCAAGATTCCAAGGTAGTTCTGTTGACATCCTAACAGAGATCCGTTGTTCCTTAGCTTTG
>NC_056525.1:32349752-32468313 GCF_019175285.1 Sceloporus undulatus | reverse complement strand
TATTATTATTATTATTATTATTATTATTATTATTATTATTATTATTATTATTATTATTATCCCACCTTTCTTCCAAAATTGAGACTCAGGGAGGCTTAAATATTAAGTTGTTTCAGACTTATTCCCAAGCATGCCAATGTGAAGACTTCCATAGACTGCACAGAAATGCCTCCAGGTAAGAGTGCCAGCATGGCACAGTGGTTTGAGTATTGGGCTATGACTCTGGAGAGCAGGGTTCAATTCCCAGCTCGGTCATAAACCCACTGGGTGGCCATGGGCAAGTAACACTCTCTCAGCCTCCAGAGAAGGCCATCGCAAACCTCCTCTGAAGAAACTTGCCAAGAAAACGTCATGACAGGTTCACCTTAGGGTCCCCAAAAGTCTGAAACGACTTGAAGGCACACAACACACAGTTAAGAAACCTATCAACCATCAGATGTTGTTGGAACCAATACCCATCAACATGATTAACAGTGATAATGCTGCCCATGTCCATCCATCATCCACCTCACCATATGACAGGTTTTAATAACCTGTTGGCTTCCATGTGGACTGGCTCTGAATTCCCATCATCCCCTGTTGGAGGAAACCAGGTTAAAGAACGATGATCTTTTTATTGCGGACATGTCTGTGGCTATTTCCGTGTGTGTGTGTGTGTGTGTGTGTGTGTGTGTGTGTGTATTTAAGTCTCTTCTGACCACAGACAGAAGGCAAGGAGGAACTTAAGCCCAACATTCCCCTATTTATTCAAGTTAAAGCTCCATACAGAGAGAAACTTCCCTTCCCTTAACAAAACATATGAGAATGACAGAAGTGTGTTGGTGAGTTTTAAACAGGAATTTGGGGGGAGCCAGCTTCAAGCCTCTGCTAAAATTGATTTGTATGATTTTGGATGTTATTCTGCTTTAGGTGAATCTATCTCATGGGGTTGTTGTGAACTCACTGAAATAAAGCAAAAGGTTTTAGTTTAGCAAGTGCAAGAATGACACCCCGTTTCCCACAATAAGTCTGCTGCACAATAGCTGTATGCTCCACCAACTCATTCACATTACAGTGTTACAGCACTATTATTCCACTTTAATAGGCATGGTTCCACACTACGGGATCCTGTGACTGGCAGTTTAAGGAGCGGCATATACAGGTCTTAGCCAGAGGGCTCCAGTGCCCCCGAATTACAAATCCCAAGGGCCCTTTCACACTAAGCCATTATAGCATTCTGATTCCAGTGGCTGCATCCTGTGAAATCCTTGAATTTGCAGTCTATGCCTTGTGTGCCTTCAAGTCACCTGTTGACTTATGGTGACCCCATGAACAGGGTTTTCTTAGGCAAGGAATCACAGGTGTTTTCACCAGTTCCTCCTCTGAAATATAGCCTACAGCACTTGGCATTCATTGGCGGTCTCCCATCCACATACTAACTGACTGACTCTCCTTAGCTTACAAGGTCAAAGGGGATTTAGTGCCTTTAGGTTATTTAGGTCTGGATTTGCAGTTTGGGGAGTGGAGACCCGGGTTCAAATACCAGCTTGGCCATGAAACCCATTGGATAACCTTGAACCACAGAATGATAGAGTTGGAAGAGACCACAAGGGCCATCCAGTCCAACCCCACTCTGCCATGCAGGAAATCACAATCAAAATGGCCATCCAGCCGCTGTTTAAAGACCTCCAAGTAAGGAGGCTCTACCACTTTCTAAGGGAGTGTGTTCCACTGTAAAACAGCTCTTACTGTCAAAAGGTTCCTCCTAATGTTGAGGTGGAATCTCTTTCCTGGAGCTTTGAATCCATTGCTCTGGGCTCTATTCTCTGGAGCAGCAGAAAACAAGCTTGCTCCCTCCTCAATATGACATCCCTTCAAATATTTAAACAGGGCTATCATATCACCTCTTAACCTTCTCTTCTCTAGGCTAAACATCCCCAGCTCCCTGAGTCGTTCTTCATAGGGCAAGGTTTCCAGACCCTTCACCATTTTTGTCGCCCTCCTTTGGACATGCTCCAGTTTCTCAACATTCTTTTTGAATTGTGGGGCCCAGATCTGGACACAATACTCCAGGTGGGGCCTGACCAGAGCAGAATACAGTGGCACTATTATTTCCCTTGATCTAGACACTATACTTCTATTGATGCAGCCTAACATCGCATTGGTCTTTTTAGCTGCAGCATCGCACTGCTGACTCATGTTCCACTTGTGGTCCACTTGGGCTCCCAGAGCCGTGTCTCGTTCAGCCAGGTGTCGCCCGTCCTATATCTGTGCATTTCATGTTTTCTTCCTAAGTATCTTACATTTCTTCCTGTCGAAGTTCATTTTGTTAGTTTTGGCCCAGCTTTCTAATCTAGTAAAGCGGAATCATAGCGCTATAACTGCGCGGTGTGGACGCTCACCGCCCTCGCGCTGCAGGTCCGAGTCCCAGCGAGTCCGGAACTGGAAGGTGGCGGCCAGATCCCCGGAGGGAAGCGGGCTGAGCAGCAGCTCCTCTCGCAGGGAATCCGGGGAAGCCGCCTCCAGGACCCTCAGAACTGAAACCAGCAGCAGCAGCGTCGCCTTGGCCGCCTCCATCTTCCTGTGCCCAAGCTCCGCCCACCACCGGCTCCTGCTAGCCAATGGCGGACGAGAACAAAGCGGACCGAACCCCCTTAAGCCCCGCCTCTGCTCTCCCAACAGCCAATGGGAAGGGGCTTTTCCTGAGAGTCAATCGGAGCCGCCAGAGATAAGAAAATGTAGACGAATATCTCCATCTCTGGATAGGAATATTCCGGGTCCATAGTGGAGAAGTCATTGGTGAAAGACTGAAGAGGTTATCTTCACTGAGGAAACAATCCAGTTTGATACCGTTTCAACTCAGTGCCATGGAACTGTTGTGGCACCAGAATTCTTCAGTGGAATTCTGGGAGTTGTAGTGTGTTGTGTACCAGAGCTTTGCTGAGGAATTCTGGGAATTGTACTGTGGTGTGACACCAGAGCTCTTCTGTGGAATTCTGGAAATTGTAGTGCATTGTGGCACTAGAGCTCTCCTTTGGAATTCTGGGAACTGATGTTTTGTGAGATATTTAGCCTTCTCTGTCAGAGAGCTCTGGTGCCACAGCCAACCACAGTTCCCAGAACTCCATAGCAGTGAGCCAGGGCAGTTAAAGCAGTGTCAAATGGGATTATTTCTGCAGTGCAGGTGAAGCCTGTAGGATGCTAGCCTTGGGGGGCAAACTTTTAATCTTGGAAGCAAGGGATGCACATTTCATGCATCTTGTCTCTGGTAAAAGAACAGGTGTTCTGGCCTATTATCTGTAGTAGTAGGAACAAGGCCCATGAGGATGTACACCTTGTTTACAAGGCAGATAGATAGGGCTTGTGAAATGCACCTGCAAATACGCTTAGGTTTAGAAAGATGGCATGAGTCCCCTCTTCGGCAGCGTCCACACTGGAGAAATAAACCCGGTTTGGCACTGCTTTAACTGGCCTGACTCAAGGCTATGGAATTCTGGGAGTTGGAGCAAAGCTCCGCTCTGGGCCCACAACCAACTCCAACTCCCAGAATTCCATAGCCTTGAGCCAGGCCAGTTAAAGTGGTGCCTGTGCCCAGAAACAAACTGGTAAGAAACCATTGCAGCACTTCACTTTGTGTTTAACAGCTGATGCTCCAAATCAGATCCCTGTTCCAGGCAAACACTTCTTGGCCCCAAGGAAAGGCTTTGTAAAACCTTAGGAGTTGAACACATGATGGCCAATTCAGCATTAATTGCGGCAATGAAAATAAAAAGCAACAATAGTGCTGTAGTGTCTCTATAGTTTCACATAGCCACGCAATCACACAGTTAAAAATAATAGTGCAATGGTGTTTCACACACATCCATAAATGAGTTGTTAGTATATCGCAAGTGATCATTTTGCGCATGCGTGGTTTCGCAAATCCTCTTCCCAGCCGCACAGAAAGAAGACCGCAAAATAAAATTTAATACTTCAGCACAGTGTTTTAATCCAGTGTTAACTAAATTGTTTGCTCCATAGCTCAAGAAAAGACTGAAATCCACTGCAAAACTAATCCTGGCAATGAGAATAGATTGCGACCACCTCAATGCATTCTTGGTATCCCTAGTTGCTTTTGCAATAGCAGTAATGAAGTGCAATTAACTTTCACACTATCAAAATTGCGCTTCATTCCTGCTATCGAGTTCCCCGTGAAAGGTTTGTTGTTGGAGCATTGCGGGTTATTCACTGGTGATTGTGTGCAATGTTGTGTGAAAATCTTCCTTGCACTTGTGCGATTTAGTCAGGATTATGCCTTTTTCTTCCTTCTTTTCCCCCTGTGTGATAAAGTCCTTAGATTTCTGTCGAGTCAAGAGTGCCAAACCGGGAACATGTCTTCATCAGCACTTTTAAAAAATTATTTTCTCTCTGTTGGTAACATTTATGTGCCAGGCTGATATATTATCTTAGCAGACCTCTCTAGGACATGCATTTAACTAAGAGTACCCAGGTTCTCTTGAGTAGTACAACAGGTGGTTCCAAGGCTGCTCAAGTGACACTATGAGACTTGCCAAAGACATCCAGGGTCAAATACACAGAATAGTTTATAATTTTGGAAAGTCTTTTCCTGGCAATAGCAAATGTTTATCTGTGATGGATCCAGGCTGGAGAATCTATGCCTGAAAGAAGTGGATATAACATGAGGTACACTAAGGTAGGTCAGAGGTGTCCCATGTGATTGAAAGAATGAACAAGAAAATGAAGTCAGGAACTCATGTTAATCCAGAGAAAAAGAGAAGAGATGCGAAGATTCAGGACAGTGATGGCGAACTTATGGCACACGTGCCAAAGGAGGCAGTCAGAGCCCTCTCTGTGGGCACATGTGCCATCGCCCCAGCACAGAGTTTGCTAGAGTTTGTTACTAAAAAGCCAGAGGGACACAGCACTTTGCAATAAATAAATGGGTTTTGGGTTGCAGTTTGTGCACTTGGCCTCTAAAAGGTTCACCATCACTGATTCAGGATAACAAAAGAAACACCTTTTCAGTGTTTGGGATTCCAGTGTTGGGAACAAATATGCAAAGTTTTGAGTAACACAGAGTACTCAGACTGAATGGTTAAACAGAATTTGAGAACATTGAGAACAAATGCATCCAAATAGTTCTAGATATGTGCTAATTTTGTCCTTGCATACCCACAGCCTTAAACTGGGAGAGTTAGAAGATATGGATGCAATTCTAAATATATTTACAAAGCATTCTATTGGTTTCAGTGGAGTTTATGTAGCACTGCAGCCTTTGGTCCTGTCCTCACAGGCCAATAAAATGTCCTTGCCCTGTTCCCATGGCAACCAGTCCGGACAATGCAGGGGTGAAACCCTAGTTCTGGTGCAAAATATCCAGACAACATTTGGCCAGTTCAACACCATACCCAAGGTTTAAAACCCTTAAAACATTTTGTTTCTTAAAAAAAATAACCTTTTACCCTGGATCCTCCCGGAAGATCCTGCTGCTGCTGCTGCTGCAGGTGGCATGCTTTGAGGTGCTCAGCCATGTGATTGACACTGGGTGCCTCATTCTGACCTCAGAGCAAGTGACTTGCACCACAGCAGTAGCAACAGACAGTACAGCGGGACATGCATGTGAACAGCCCAGCCTTGCAACAGATTGCTCACTGTAACAGAAATGTCAGAGCAGAATACTCTGAGCTGCTCCCAAAGTATTCTGACCCACGCAGGCACGATTTGAATTAGCTTAAGCCTTAAAGCAAGGGTTGGATATAAAGCAGGAGTCATTCCATTTCAACTACCTCTCTCTTCAGCTATGGCCATGGGCCATACTGCCTACAAGTTTATCACATGGGAGGGAATCAGCCAAATCCCATGCAGAAATGGGATTTAAATCCACAAAAGCAGGATCCTTTTCAAATGCATTGAGCATTAATCCTACATTAACTCACACAGAAAGTGGATAAAATCGGCCACTTTTTACTTTCGGGAAAATCCTGAAAGTAAAAAGCGGCCGATTTTGTCCACTTTCTGTGCGGGTTAATGTCGGATTAATGCTCAATGACCCCAATGTGTCTGAAAACAATCCTGCTTTTGTGGAATATTGCTGGAACTTAAATCCAGTTTCTGCACGGGATTTGGGTACTTAGCCTACTATTTGATAAACTCCTATAACTTACTAACTTACAGTCCAACAACATCTGGAGAGCCACACATTCTTCACCCTAGGGTTAAATCTAGACCATTTGCTTAGATGTTAAGAAAGACCTCTGCTGTGAGTGTGCTTTCCAGTTCTCCACAATTTATTAAAACAAAAGAAAACACAGTCATGCTGGATTATGAGAAAAGAAAGGGAAAATCTACAGTTCAGCAATACCTTTATCAGGACAAAAAAGAAAGTTCAGAAAAATGTGCAGGTGTATAAGTTATCCAGACCTTTGTTTTTGGTACTACATAGCCTGTTAGAAAATCCTGGAGAGTTTGGGGCTCTCAGACTGCCCCAAGGCCCAAAGGGATGGGCTGGAGGTGCCTACTTACCCTCTGGAGGGATGCTGTAGCAGCCAAACTGTGCAGGATCCCTCCAGACCAAAAAGAACCCAGAAAAACCTGTAACATGTCCATGACGCAAGCATGGCACATGGATGGTGCCATGTAAAGATGGCACCAGGCATACTTGTTAGGTTCTGGAGCATGCAGACGCTGCGCACTCTGGAATCCTAAAATTGGCCCCAGGCTGCCAGAAGCCCGTGGTCTGTTCTGGGCCTTTGAAATCTTGCACATGTTTTGTGGTATTCTGGCTAATCTAAAGTATTGCCCAAATGTGGATTTTTACTTAATTTTTCCCCCCACTAGAGGGCAAGCATGACCATCTTGTAGATCTCAGTTTAGACCTGTACTGTAATTAAATGTTCAACAGTGCATCAAACTAGTTTTATGTTACATACGTAAGCATAGCAGCCTTCATTTGAAGTAGCCAAGCTTTCCACAGTGGTGCACATAGATATTTTAGATGATTGACTTAATGGTCCCATGGGAGAGCACTTGTCTTTAAAATGTACTATTTCCTTTATGTCAAAATGGGGGGAGACCACCAGACCAGCTACATGATAAGACGGCTGTTCTTTTTGCTAAGAGAGGTGTGAAATAGAACCCCTGTAGATATGAAGGGCTGACTGTATCTGCAAAAATCTAGATTATACAGTGTACAGTCTTTCTGGATAGTCTCATTATAGCCATAACATCATTAAACGGAAATACAGACCGAACAAGTGTACTTTATTAATTAATTTTTGTTGACAAAATCTGATGCTGTCATGAGTGGTTTTCCCAGTTCAAAAAATTTCTCCAGAAGGTTTTGCAGACTTTGCACTTTACTGTTCTAGCAAGCACAGATTTCTTTTGACTGGGCCCTAATCCACAGGGTTTATACCCCTAGTATCAGAAAATGTTTCTTCCACTCTTATCTTTGGGCTAGGCTAGACAAAACAGTGGTCACCAAAGCCAAAGCCTGTCATCTAGAATCTCCTCAGAAGGACTTACCTATGTCTTGATGTTACAGTGTTGTATACATCCCACCTTCATTCCATTACATCTCTTCTGATGGTGTAAGGGAATGCAGGCTATCATGATGTCAGGAAACGCATAGGTTCTACCAAGTGGTATGTAGTGTGCAACAACCATATGTTTAGAATGATATCTATATTGATCTTCTGTTTGCTGTGCCAACTTTTATTTTCCTGCCCTGTGCTCTCATTTATATCCAGTGATGTTATTATGATAACGCATAGCTTCTATCATGAATTTTCATCCTTTTAGAAGGGTAAAATGCAGTACTTTGATTCTACTTGTGCAGGCTGCTCTAAAAACCATTACACTAGTTGTACACAACCCTCATTAACCATAGGCAGTACTGTCAGTGGTACGGGATGATGGAAGTTGCCAGCCAACAAGGTGTTATACTTAGTCTATACTGTCTAGCTGTATCTCTCCAGGATTTCAAGCAGGAAACTTTTCCCCTTAAAATGCCAGGGATTTTACTTAGATCCTTTTGCATGCAAAGCACCATCACTGAGCTACAACCACATCCCCAAAACCTGTTAGCCTTCTCTCTTCCTCCTCTGCAATCCTCCACTCTCATCATTCTGATGAAAAACTCTCTTCCATATATGGGATATTCTCCCAACGAACTCACCACCTTTACAGTAAATATTTTTCTCAGGACTCTGGTAAGAATAGAAGAGTTTAAATTTCCCTTCTGCACTAATCTGATTGTTAATTGTTACTCTTCTGATAACCAGATGCACAAGAGGACAGGGTTCCTTCTCAAGAAAGAAGAATCCAAATAAACATAAGGAAAAACTTCCTAATAGTAAGTGTAATAGTAACATTAGAACTGACCACCTCCAAAGATAGTGGACTCTTTGTTGGCCACATTCCCACTTACAAATAAATCACTTTGTGATCCAAATCAATGGATCAGTTCAGCAGCAGAGTGTGATTTGCCCCATTGCATTTTCTTGCTGCAAAGTAAAATAAAATAACCCATTTGTGGTTCACATTGATGAATGAACCAATTCAAAATGGACCCGCTCCAGCCGACCAAAGGGCAAATTTAAATCAATTCCGATCCACATCTGGTTCACACTTGGGCAGAATCGATTTATCCAAAAAGATGCAGAAAAAATCAGCATCAAAAAGACACAGGTTAAATGGGTCTAGCCCATGGCCTCCCTCCCCGAATCGCTTCAGTGATTCGGTTCAAGTGTGAACCAGGGTCATTTAAACTGCTTCAAATCGATTTGCGAACCAGTTTAAAATGTAGTGGGAATGAGGTCTTTGTTAGATTTTAAAACAGATGTTACATGACTATCTCTCAGGGATGCTTTAGTGCTAGATTCTAGCACTAACAAAGGGCTAGGCTAGATATCCCTTGGGATCATAAAATGATGCACCATTCATAGTAATGTGGAAGAAGGAATTTCAGCAGGTGTCCATCTCCCATGCATATGGCCACTTTAATTTAGCACCAAGTCAACTTTAGCTCTTAGCAGCCATTGTTGTTGTGTGCTTTCAAGTCATTTCTGACTCATGGCAACCCTAAGGCAGTGAGCATGTGACCCAAGGTCACTCAGTGGGTTTATGTGGCTGAGCCCAAATTTGAACCCTGGTTTCCAGAGTCCTAATCCAATGTTCAAACCACTACACCATGCTGGATCTCTTAGCAGCACTTGTGTAATGGTATTGCCAATTACTACTCTTACAAACAGTTACTTATTTTTTTCCTGTACATCACTGCCATTTGACCCAACTTTTTAACCATGCACTATATAGAGCTGTCTAACAGAGAATAGCATTTTATGCATCAGAACAGGTGGACACTACCTCATGAAAGTTTACATCCTGACAAATAAATGTATTTGTCTTTGTGATTCTACAAGGCCCTGTTACTTTCCTATGGGGGGGGGGGGGGACGGGGGACAGCAGGCTAAATGCTTAAATGAAGTTCCTGTTATAAAAGCTCTGATGCAAATCCAGACTGTTTTCTTTTCTTTGCAGTGCAGCAGTTGATCCTTTTCGCACTTGTATTTTTCCACTGGCTTCCTCATTGTTTAGGGTGGGTTGTCTCCCTGGCTGCCAAATCTCTCTCTCTGAACTCCTTCCCCACCCACCTGTTAGTCCCCTGAGTCACTTCCTTTTTTTCAGTCCTGCTTTTTCTGTTCAACCTTTCACTGGAAAGCAATTTACTATTGCTGTGTTTGCAAGCAGACTGGGAAAGAGCATGACTCATTTGCACCTGGATGGAAGCACTGATGCTAGAGTTTGCAGCCGGGACCAAAGAGGGCGGATTGATGTGTTGAGTCAGTGGCTATGCCAGGGAGCTTCCCAGGAACAGGGCCGGCCCAAAATTATTTATAAACCTGGTTCCTTTTATTTTATTTTATTTTTCTTGAGGTTATTCCACTCTTTCTGTCACAAATTTTTTTTTCCCCATTTGAAATAGTGTTGCTACCTGCCTGGTTGAAACAAAATGGAGGTTTTCAAGTAGCCCCAGGGCTGCTTTCAGAAGAACCACTTTCTAATTTTTCAGTATGGGAGGGAAAGCACACAAACTACATTGGTATCATGCATTAAAATTGTGTTTACATCTGTTTTCCCCTGTATGCACACATAAATTTTAATCAGTCATGGCTACCAACACAGGCCAGCCCAGCAAAGTAAATGTATGATGATCTACATCATGAGGAATATGTGTCCTTTAAGTCTTGGTTGCATCCCATCATTCCTTCACAATTAGCTATTGTGAACTAGATGGAAATTGTAATCTCAACATCTGGAAGGCCATACATTCCCTAGCCATGATCTAAACAGTTTGCTTTCTGCTTAATAAATTTGTAGTGTTTGAAGTTACCCTGTTTTACGCTTGTGCATGTTAAAACAGCCTCTGACTTGGGCTTAGAATCATAACAGACGATGGAGAAAGTCAGTGTCTCTCACCCTCTGTTACATATCCATAAACCGATATAATTTCATGTCTCAAAGCTGACTTGATTATGAACAAAGTAGATTTTGTTGAGTGCTGTTAATGATTATTTTGATACAGTATTGCAAAGACACTGTTCCTATATCATCTCTCTCTAGGATAGGTTAGGTGCTTCCATCTATGCTTTAAATACCTTAAATTATGGTGCAGTTTCTTAACTTTAAGGTTCATGGCTTTGGCTTGCCTTTTGGAGTTGGTGCTGCATGCACATTGGGGCATTAGTATCAACTGCAATTTGGTTCCAGGACCCCCTGAGAGTATTAGAATCCATGGATGCTCAAGTCCCATTAAATACAATGGTTTAGCGAAATTGTGTCCTTTCTATAAAATAGCAAGATCAAGGTTTGCTTTTTGGATTTAAATATTTTTGTAATATTTTCAAGCCATGGATGGTTGAATCTGTGGATATGGAGGGCCAGCTGTACTAATTAGGATCATGCCAAATTGTACATGTAACAAATTATACATGTAACGAGTAGTGTTGCCAACCCAGATGCCATTCAGAGGAGGGTTAATTTGGGGCACTTTGACTATGTTTCAATGTTTGAGTGATCAATAAATGTTACAGCTGCAGGTAAGTGACAGTATTTCATCCACAGCAATTTCACAGTGAGGTTATCAACAGATAAAAGCAATTAGATATTCAGACTTTCCGATGAAGATTTTACTGTTTGATTGCCATGCTCATTCATAGAATGTTACCAGAACAGAGTTCCAGACAACAACATTTTCCATTTGTGGACCTCTCATGTTTTCCTACGACTTCTTCCATTTTCTTTCTTACTAGTTCAAATGAAGGGGGAATTGGAACAACTGTGTAATATAATTTTTACTGTTAGTGCTGGAAGCTGTCTTTCAGGAAACACCCAATCAATTACAGGAATGACAAAATTCTCCATCTCCCATCAACCACTGGCCCTGCTGTCTGGGGCTAATGAGGGTTAGAGTCCAATAACACCTGGAGAGCTGCAGACTCCCAAATCCTGGATTAATAGTCTCCATCGCATATGCAAGCCATCATAGTTTAGTGTGGTTTGAGTATTGGGCTAGAATTTTGGAAGAGCAAGATTTGAATCCCTGCTCAGCCATGTGAACCCACTGGGTGACCTTGGGAAAATCATACTCTCTCAGCCTCTGAGGAGGGCAATGGCAAACCTCCTCAAAACAAATGTTGCCAAGAAAACTCACAATTTGGACCAAAGCAACTTGAAGGCATACAACTCCTCCTCCTCACATTTCCTTCCTGGATTTGATTTTATTTGTTGGTGTGCTTTTGCTTGTTTGGTGAAAATGGACATTTGAGGATCTGAGTATTGGCATCAATGTTCCATGATGGCAAGAAAGATCCTGGGGCATATATTATAATGCAGAAATCTTCAAGTCCCCGCATGGTGAGAAAAACAGAGAAACTACTTGGTTTGGCAATGAATCTGGGAAATCCTCATTGCTGCTGATTGAACATAGTACCTTAAGATATGCAATTTGTTTTACCAAAGTGCTATAGCCCCTCCATACACTGCCATGTCTTTATGATGTTTCCCTTCATGTGTGCCTAATGAACATTCTGCATGAATTAGTATCAGATTTCACCATTTACATTTTAAAACTCTTTGAAAGTAAGAATGTTTACAATTAGTGCTGAAAGAACTTCACTTACATTGTTTCAGAAATACTTTCAAAATTCATATAAAATGGATCAGTATTACTGTGGCCAGACAGTAGAAGAGGGAGGCTAAGGGGAAGAGATGGGCGCTTGCTCCATAAATTCATGCTAAAGAGGTGAGTTCCACCAGAAATTCTCTTGATCCCACACTTTTGGCCACTACACTATAAGTAAAGGGACTTCTGTTTAGGCAGCTAAAAACTTGTCAGATGGCAATATAAAGCTATTCTTTTACTAAAATATTAACCTGTCAGTCCTATACAAACTTTGTGATCTACCAAGCTGAATGCAATCCACATGCTATGTAGAGCTTGTAAGGGGGTTGATGATCCATCTATTCAGTGATCCGATGACAACAGCAATATTGATTTTTTTTGTTATAGTGATATTCCACGTTTCTTCTGAGAACATCCATAGTTATCCTTCTCCCCTCATCAAAACAATGCTGTAAGACAGATCAGACCAGGAGAGAGCTACTAGCTCAAAGTCACCCAAAGCATTTCACCTCAGAGGAGACTTATACCTGGATCTACTAAGTTCCAATCCAGCTTTCTAACTACTATACCACACGATTTTCATGAGAGATGATAGGAGGCATAGTTGATATGGATTGCATTCAACTTGGTGAGTCAGAAGCAATACAAGTCCCTTCCAAAAAGACATGTTACTATGGCACCACTTGACTGAAATCCATTTTTCTTTTCATCAAGCCATTCTTAGGTTTTGTACCTTCCTGACATGTACTGCATGCTTGCAATGTGATAATGCAGAATCAGATGAAAGAGCAAGTAAACCAAAATCTTTCCTCGACTCCCAGTACTGCCCCAACCCAAGTTCCTAGGCCTGTGATATAGTTTAGCCATCTTGCCTTCATCCTTACTAGCCCCAAGGCTTCATTGGTTCTTTCTCAATAAAACACAGCAACACAGTTGCTTGTTTTGGAAAGGAATATAATTATCTATTATGTTACAGTTAAACATTTGTCATGTATGTATATATGTATGTGTGTGTGTGTGTGTGTGTGTGTGTGTGTGTGTGTGTTTTGGGATTCAGGAGACTGCAAGTTTGCATGAAGATCTTGCATGAAACAGCTGCAGCTGGGCCTACAGCAAACTTGAACCACCAGAGTGAGTGAAGCAGGAGTGTTAGCCATGAAAGCTTGAAGAGTTAGATTTGTGTGTATATAATTTTTTGCAGTCCCCTTACTTCACCCTGTTCTCCCCTTGCTTCTTGCTTTCCCCATGCACTGACTATTCTGCAGAGGGGAAGGCTTCTTTCTAATCCTCCCCAGCTAGAACCATTGGGATAGAGGGAGCTTCAGTGGGGTTTACTCAGTGGGAGTCAAAGAGCCAGCCAGACATTTTCACTCAGCATTCTCATGCTGGCAGGGTCCATGTGATGGGGTAGATGCAGAGCATGGCCAAAGAATAACACCCCTTTGTCCTGCTAGCTTTTGATCTCCTGTTCTTCAGGGCCATCTTGCTGTAGCTCTTCCTCATCTGATTGTACCACGGGGGTCTCGGCCCCTTCCTCACTGGTATCCAGGCTGTTCAGGTCTGTAGAGGCTGAAGATGTAGACGAGATCCTGGATTTGACCTCACCAGTACTGGGCACTTGCAGAGATATTTCTTCTTGGTAATGGTTGGAATCTGGCCAAGGAGAGAGGCAAGAAAGGGAACAAACATCTGATGAGTATGCTAGCACTTTGCTGCCCCTTCTGCTCCGATGACCTACTGGTTAGCCAAGCTAGGCTGTCCTATCCCTGCACCTTCTATTATGTTGCAGAAGGAAATGTAAGCACTGCTGCAGCTTTTCAATGGTACTTAGACCCTGCTGGCAACTGCAAGTGGTTAATCGACAAATATATCATGCTATTAATAAAAAATGCTAATGTTCCAACTTTTTTTACTGTTATTGCAGCACTAAGTAGTACTGTTCCACATGCACACCATCCCTGTACTTTCTCATTATTTTTTGCATGCACATTCCTTGCAAAGCTATCTTAAACACAGCAGAAATAGCCACACCTGTGTTGACATTTTAGTTCAAATGTGATTCAGTCATGGAAGTTTTTCTAAAGCTTAATTCAATCACAGAAGAATTCCATAGTCCATTCTAGGACATCATTTGCCAAGCTGGTTCCACCATATGTTTTGGACTACAACCCCCAGCTTTCCTGACCACAAGTCATGCTGCCAGGTGTTATTGGGTGTTGATGTTTAAAAAAAAAATCTGGAAGGCACCAAGTTGGAGAAGGCTGCTTCGGGTGATGCCCACATAATAATATATTAGAAGGCATTGTACAGTTAGCTGTTCATATATGCAGGGATTCCATTCCAGACTCCCCTACAGATAACAAAAAATGTGGGACCTCAAGTCCTATTGTTCCCAGTAGTGACACAGCTATGTACATGCACTGCCATTGGGGTGAATGTAGTGGGGCAATCCACGGATGCTCAAATCCATGGATGGCAAGCCCGCAGATAACTGTAATCCACATCCAAGATCAGATGCACACATCAGACAGGTTGTGCAATTAAAGGTATTGAAACTATTGTTCCTTAAAGCCACTATGTAAAGGAGGGTAAGCACTTTGTGGCCCTCAAGGATGATCCTGCATGGCAACTTCCATCATTCTTCCAGTATTGGTTATGCTGGCTAGGGCAGATGGGAGTTGCCGTACAAAATTTTGAGGACCTATCTAAGCATCAAAGAATAAAATGGAGGTGCAACACATTTTCACATGGATGCCTGGATAAATCTTTGTCTAATCAAAAGAGTCATATATAGTAGTATCTTTATTTATCTGACCATGTCTGACTTAATTTAAAATATTATAAAAATATTTAGATCTTTTCCAGATGTTGCACTGCACAGAGCTTCTTTATACAGAGAATATACACAGAAAATTGTAATTAGAGAAGCAGCCCTATCTGGGCCTCTGTGTTTTCTCCTACCCCCATGCCCACCCATTGCTCAGAACTTAGTGATTTTTTCCCTTTTATCTGTCCCAGTTACTAGGACATGTCAAATTTCTAAGAGTGTCTTGCTCAGCAGGTTGACTTCATTTTGCACTGTGCAATTTACAGGTATGGAACTGGCAGAAGTAGTAACAGGATTATTACATGACTATCTTGGCATAGCTACAGGCACAGAAGGAAAGGGGGGTGGGTGGGTCTGCTGCTCTATACACATATATTACTTGTCTGTGGGGTTTCTGCATACCACACAATCTCATCTGTGTAGAGAATTCAGCTGTATAAAACAAACTCAAGAAGAAGGAAAAGAAAACAATTTTCTGCCCTTCTGATATGGATGGATAATATCCAAATATGTGCAGGATATCTTGCACACTACAATGTTTGCATACCCAGTGATCCAGAAGGGATTCTACAATAGTTTCCATAGCTCCTTGATATCCCCACTCCACAGTTATTATGCTCCAAGCCTGTTTCCCCATGTACAATCTAAAGCCCTACTCTTTTCTTCTCTTACTTCACTCATTGCCAAAATAATAGAAAGATATTTGAAAATTTGCATTTGAAAAGGAGAATGAAGTTCAATGGAATTTCACTGAATTTACATATTCCTTCTTAGCTGTTGTGTTGATGTTATCGTGGCACAGAACATGCCACCTCAAGGTGCCATATGGTGCATATAGCTCAAAATGTTGTGTAATAACTGTCCCCTGTGTTGCTGATGATCCAGGCTGCTAATGAATCATTAGCAACAGAAAGCACTGCCTGTGCGACACAGTAACCCACTGAGATTGGGCAGGCTGAGTAAATGACCCAGTAACCCTTCCACCAAGAGCAAGGTTGCCTCTTTGGCCAGAAGATGCCCTTTTTGAAACCCTGGCCTCATATCATTATACAAACCACGTGCCTTGCATTCTTTCTCCATGTTTGGCAACGGGTGCTTTTTGTGCATGGCTTGTGAATAACGCAGCTTGGAGAGCTCATCAGTGAGGCTATTTAACTGGAATGCAGGAGGCTCTTCTGGTAAAGCATTTGAATCACATTCAGCTTGAATCACTAACAGGCTTTTCTTGCTTTTCTGTTGGCCTTTCCCTGGACACAGCAGCAAGCCTCCCAGAATAAGAATGACCATAGTGGGGATGAAGTTTTAAGTTCTTACATATATCTCTTTTTGCACATCTTAGAGCATGCACAGATTCAAAACATTCATGTAGTAATGCTGGATGTCCAGTGATAATGTATCAACTTATGTGTCCAAAGTAATAAGCACTGGCTAGATGATGGAATGGTACTTTTGTTTCTTTGCATTTCATTGTTATTTTAATGCTTTCTTTTTATGGGATCAAACATCCTTTCTCTTGGTTGGGGTGGTGCGAAAGGTGGTGCCTTTAACTCAGTGGGTGGAATTTCTAGCCTTTTCTTCCCAGTTTGGCCCAACATTGTGCAGTGATAGTCATATGCCATGCAGTAACATTAACTGAGTTCACAAAGTGATGGAAGACATGACCTGAGTCTCTCCTTATTGAAGAATAAGTTTGATTTGAAGTAAACAGAGTTGATATTTACAGACTAGTAAATTCAGGGAAAGGGAGACAAAATCCAGTACCTTGCTGATATGATTGAACAGAATAATCTAACACCTGTTTTTGTACCAAACACTAGAGCTTGTTTGGTATGACATAAGGTGATTATACTCTTCATGGCACAGGAATTAAGCATTATCACTTGCTAATATCTGGTAATGTATGTGTGTGTTGGGTGCCCTCAAGTAGTTTCTGACTTAAGGCAAACTTATTATCCTAATATTTCTTAGATTGTACGCCATAGGCAGGTTTACTCTTATATATTTATTGTATTATGTACAGCGCTGTGCAAATCTACAGCACTATATAAACAACAACAACAACAACAACATATCACGGGGTTTTCCCGGCATTATTAGTGGCACAAAAATGTTAGACAAAAGAAATCTAGTGAACACTGTTTGCTATAAGCCCATCACCAGTAGCCAGGTAACTGGGGACTCACCACTGGCCAGGAGAGGCTCAGAAGGGCTACTCTTTGTTCCTCTTTTTTGTTACAACAATTATTTTAATTTCATGTGTTACATTTAGAAGCCCCCTTCAATGAGCACCAGGCATTCTACTTAGCTCTCCTTCCCCACTTTATCCTGACAACAACATCATCTGAGTAGTTGGCCTAAGTAAGGTCTTTCACTGAATTTAATAGATATGTAGAAGCTAAAACCTGCAGTCTCTAGTGTTTCAGTCCAGCACTCTAGCTCTTACACCATGCTCACTATCAAAGTTAATTGCTGCTCCTTTTCTGAAAGTCCTATATATTTCTACAGAGTTTAGAAGGGAGGTGTTACAACTAACAAATTTATACACAATGCACTATGGGAGAAGAGTAAGAAAAAGACGATGAGGGTTCAATTCGCTACTTAGTGCAAGTCACATTCTTTCAGACTGGGAAGGCAATCCGAAACCTCCTCTGAATAAATCTTGCCAAAAAAGACTCTAAAAATGATAGGGTAGCTATAAGTCAGAGTTGACTTGAAGGCACACAACAACAACAACAACAACAACAAGAACCACAAAGCCACCTTGAATCCCATTTTGGGGAAAAGGCAGGATATAAATTCAGTACATACATACATACATACATACCTAAAATGTAATAATATATAGCATTTTTATTTCTTTTCTATTTCCATTTTAGGTGTAATAAGTAACATTAACACATTCCTTCAAAAACTTGGGAGGGAATTCCAATTTTCTATTTTAAAAAATATATTTATGTAAAAAATGGAAAAGATATGTGTTAGCAACACATTACTTCATTAAAAAGTAACAGATAGTGCTAATGTACAACTTCATAAAAATAACACCCCATGTTCTACATCACTGTTTATTCGAGAGGAGAAGGGGAGGTAACAAGAAAGCATCACTGTCTAGCACTGTCTAGTAATATGCTTATAGTTGCTAGGCAGCAAACTCCATGTGATTTCCATTATAAGAAGGATAAACAGAGCTTTGCATTTGTCCATTCACACTTAGCACATCAGACTGAGAAGGCACACAGGGCTCTGCTATGGTGAGATATGTTGCATTTCTTCACAGGCATGCAAACTAGCACATGCAAATCTGTGTTTTCTTTAAAACGTGGGTAATGCATTTCCTCTCCTTTCCAGAAACAATCATGGTGCCCCTCCTGCCTAAGTTGCAAGAAACATCACTTACAGTTCCCTGCAACTAGACTCCTGGTTCCAAAGAAGGGAAGGGCAGGTTGCATACCTGTTCACCGTAGTTCTTTGACTGGTCATCTTTGAACGCACACAATTGGGTTATCCTGCATCTGTGTAGCGCATATTCCACAAAAAAGCTTTCCTAGCTATTGTAGAAGATTCTAAAGATGCACTGCACAGGCATATTTGAGTCACAGAGACCATGACAAACCTATTAAATACTGAGACAAGAGGAGGTCCCAGTGCACCAGAGATGGGCAACCTGTGGCCCTAGTCCTAATTTCATGAGGTCTTCAGGTTAAAGTCCCAAACCCAATGTGATGAGGAGGAAGAAAGAGAGGGGGGATTTGGCTGGATTCAGTTTGGAGAGGGGGCAGGTGGCAGATGAAGACATTATTTTTGTGTCAGGTAAAGACTTATTCTGGCAGGTCTTTGAAGACTGATTGTTGAAGGGGGAAGAGCCTTCCATAATGTACTCTACTTTCTATTTGTTGTTTTCTTCTTAATGCTTATGTTTGGTTTTAATTGTAATGCTTATGCTCAGTTTTAAGTTTATTAATTACATTTTAAATTTTTGTATTATTATTATTATTAAACTTTATTTATAATGAGGTGATTTTTTAGCTATCTAATTGTTGCATGGCACTTTAAGTTCTAAGCTTGGGGAAAACGCAGGATATAAATAAATATAAGTACTGTATAATAATTAAAAATCTCTCCCTTCAGACTTTTATGTTCCCTCTGAAATTGGTTGCAATCCTCATGTTAAATGGGGGTAATGATGAAAGGAAGATGGAATTTGCCCCAACAATACACTAATGTGACCTATCACTGTTATAATGTAATGTATCTTGGCAGTGGCTTGGTCTTGAATGTACATCTAAGATCCATTAGGCTTACAAAATACCTGTTCATGGTGATGAAATAGTACAAGAACTAGTCTGAAGGTATGGATGAAAACATCTTTCATTTTTGGATTCTTCTTGCATTATGACAATGTAGAATTTCATGGTGAGTGCTTGCACTTCAAAATATACCACTGCACCACTGTTCAGAATATTAATATGTTTTGTTAAGAGACCAAATGGTGAGCCAATGGCATGGGAACCATGCTTCCCCTTCTTCGCTGGCCACTGCATCCAGTCTGGCATTTTCACTTGCTCAGAAGAGTATAAGTGATGGTTCCTTAAACCCATTCATTAACACATAGCTCCCCACTGCTCAAGTACATAAGAACAAGCAGACCTGACATGCAAAACACTATAATCCACCAGCCATAATGTGGCCATTCTGGCTTGGACATTCTGGCAGCTATAGCCCTGAAATGTTACTTTTTAATTAATTAATTAATTAAACAAAATGATCCATGGGAATATCTGCAACACCCAAGTTTGGAATAAACAACCAGAATGATCCACTGATGAAATAGTCAATCACATTTGGTGCTTAGTCTGTCATCAGTTCTTGTTCAGATATGTTCAAATCAGTGTGGAGAGCATCAGAAATGAACAAGAGTTACTTTTAACAAACTTAGGATGGAAAGGATTTGGAAAAGGGAAAAAAGGACTGGGGAGAACAGGACTAGTGATAGGCAACACAAAGTGATCCAAGCCAAATAAAGTGAGGCATGGAGATAAAACAACAGGAAAAGGGAGGGGAAAGTGGCATTGCTATGTATTAGTAGCAGAGTGTGAGTTGATCATGTGCTGGTTTTTAAATTAACACAGTGACATGTGATGGCTTCTGGGTTTAAAGTAATTGATTTCAGGCATTTGGATTTCTCAGCCAGACATGAGAACTTATATATCAAAAGCCAATCAATTGATTTCATTTTAACATGCAACTCATAAAGGCTTCTGTCTTCTGCTTGGTCATTTGATAATATGCCTTGCAAGCGAGGATTATTCTGCCTACATTACGTATCCATCTAAGAGGCAACAACAATCTCACTTGAAATATCAATGTCTGACTCTTTTTGTGCCATAGCATTTCACTACAAAGCAGAATAGAGCATTCATAGTTTGCTGTCAAGCAAAATAGTCTTTTGTGCAGATGAAAACCTAGGGATACAATACATAGATACAAGCATCAGTTCCAGACATAAAGCTCTTCATGGGGTTTTGTTTTTCTCTGTCACACAAATGGAAGAAAGACCAGTGCCACAGACTTGAGGATCTGATCCATGCAACACATCAGTCATAATCTAAAATTAGGCACATTTTGGTTACCTGTGTTTCTAGCCTTTGCTCATTGCTGGAGAAGAAAATCTGAATGCAGGTAGGATCTATCACAAGCATAGAAATTAAAGGTGGCATTTGGCAGTAATTCTAGTAGTAAAGGTGTTCAGTTTCTGTCTAGCCAAGTCCTGGTTGGGATTTCTAGCTCTTTTCTTTCATAAAGAGCTATACTGCACAAAGTTCCACAAAGATCTGGATGTATCTAGAAGCTGATGGGAATGGATATGGGAATTGCTCATACCTGGCAAAAGAGTGGGTACATTGTTGTTGTCCTCTGTCCCACAGCTAAGGAACACATCCACAGTGTCTTGGTCAGAGAGGTCCATCATTTCCATCTGTTCCAGCATGTCCACATTCACCTCCATGGAGGAAATGCTGCCCAAGGGAGCTGGCAAAGACAGGAAAACCATCAAATGGCATGCAGCAAGATGAATATTCATTACCTACTAGAATATACAACACCAGATGTCCATGTGATAAATATTTACCCTTGCCAATCTAGAATTGGATTATCATGTGTCTATTTCCTAAACAAACAAAACCTCAAAAGCATGCAAAAGTAATACAGAACCGCCATGCAAGTGGAACAAAACTTTCCCATAGTCTCATGCACTGTGTATTTCAGAGCCTGAGACAGTTACTTTTTTTAATTACAACTCCCAGAATCTGCCAACAGGTATGCTGAGTAATGAGTTCTGAAACTTGTACAATGGGATCTTGATATCTGCTGGGGCTTGGTTCCAGAACCCTCCGTGGATGACAAAATCTGTGGATGCTAAAGTCCCATTAAATACAGTGGTGTAGTGAAATGATGTCCCTTATATTAAAAAGCAAAATCAAGGTTTTCTTTTTGGAATTAATTTTTTTTTAAAAAAAATATTTTCAACCAGTAGATGGTTGAATCTGTGGATAAAGAATCCATGGATACGGAGAACTGACTGTAGTCCAAAAAAAGAGTAACCTTTATACACTTTGGTCTATAGTACCTTTAGCATCACTTACGTCTCCTGTGTTCTATCTGCAGATGGGATACTGGGAAGAAGAAATCGACATCATGCTGGAAAACCTCCTCAAAGAATCTCTGCCTCTCACGTAGTTTGAGCTGTTGTTGCTGCAGCTGCTCTGCATCGAGTCCCCGCTGCCCATTTTCCATGTCGGCTACAAAAGGAACCAGAGAAAAGAAAAGTTTAGGCAGAGAACAGAGGAAATCAGAATCAGCATCTTTTCAGCTTCTCTGAAAGACTGTATCTCCTTATATGAGTTGGCACAACTCATTGAGATCATTGAGAGAGGGCTTTCTCTCTCAAAGGGATGTTTGGTAAGGCACATCTGGTAAGGACATGGAAAAGAGCCTTCTTGCTGGCTACTCCTGAGTAAATCCCTGGCCACTGAACTAGGGATTCCAGCTTGGATTTGACCTCACAACAACCACTGTTTTCTTTTGTTATGATAAAAAATATTAAGTAAGTTATAATTCTGATATTGTTTAATTGTGTTTTAAGGGAGGTGGGAATGGATGGTCTTGGGAATGTACAATTTTAATGTTGTAAGCCACCCCGATTGCATTACGTAGAGGAGTGGGATATAAATAAATTATTATTATTATTATATTATTACTCCTAGGTTATGGAAATCCTTCCCACAGGAGATTCAATTGTCCCCTTCACTGCTCTTTCAGCCAGCAGAGAAATACTTTTTTTATTTAGCCAGACCTTTAGCTCTTGTCTCATGTGGCAGGTGGTTATTGTTTTTTAATGTGATGTGTTGTGCTTTTTTTCTTTTTTGTTATGTTGTGCTTTTAATAGATTTTTTAAAATGTTTGGGGTTAAATGAGGTTAAATGCCAGTACTGCAACCACAGCATTTTGAGTTCAGTCCCAGAGGGATCCAGGTTGAGTCAGACTTCCATCCTTTCATAGGTCAGTAAAATGAGTACCCAGCTTGTTGGGGTGAATTGGCTTACAGATTGTAAACCACCTAGAGAGTCCTGAGTTCACTATGAAGTGGTATAGAAATGTAAATGCTATTGCTTTCTCCCATCTGTAAGGAAGTATCATAATAAAATAAAAAGAGAAATTTTATTCATATTTTCCCACCTCTCCCAGATGGATCGAGGCTGGATTACAAGCCGATAAAATATACAATTCACAACAGTAAAATACAATAACAATTTACAAATAATTTCTTTAAAACAGGTTCTGTCAGAAAGCAAGGGAGGAATAGAGATATACAATCTTGGTCAAAAGTGGAATTATATTTTTTATACTAGGTCAGGTCAGTAAGCTTGCCGGAAGAGATCCGTCTTAACTGCCCTCCTGAAAGCATCCAAGGATTTCCTCATCATGCCATTGTTTCTTCAAAGCAGCAATAATAGCTTGTCCAGACAGCAGCTATCCATATTGTCCATATCCAGAACAAGATTACTCGGGTACAGATGTAATAGAATGATACCCTCCATTCTTGAACAAATAGTATAAGCAGCATATAGAGCAGACAGAAGATTATAGCAGTGTTAGAGGCACTCTGATGATGGCTAGGAAAAGTATGGCATATAGGCTGGATGTAGCTTGCAACACACTTTTGTGGCCCTTAGCTATCTGATCCCTCAAAGCTCCCAAAAACCCAAATTTGTGGTGGTGATGATGGGGGGAGTGTTGATTAATCAGCAGAAAAGGATCTGTCTCTGATTTAAGAAGGCTCCAGAAATGAGAAATATTTTTCATACTCTACTTCAAAGCCTCAAAGATTGCCTGGATGAACCCAGAAATAGCATGCTTATATATACCCTTGGTGTAGTTGCTGAGAATGACCTCTGACTGTAATTTTCATCAGGGTTTTTGTTGTTGTTGAGGGGGGGGTGTCCAAAATGCAGTGGTGTGGCCTGCTATGAGTGTGCGGCAGTGGAAACTGAGTTTTGCTGCAGTTGTCCACCCATCTAAGCCATCCTGTGAATCAACAGACAATAAGATTCACCCTCATCTCCCTGTCATGCCACTGGCACAGTGCACCTCCTTCCTACCAGAGGTGAGAGAAATTTAATCTCTTCCCTCATAATATGAGTGCCTCACCTTCTACCTCTATTGACCAACCCATGAAACTAAAAGCAAACAACGGTAGTAGATATTTTAATATTTGCATTCCAATGCTGAAGTGCATGCCAAAAAGAGACAAGTAAAGAAATATTAAAACATTTAATCATGCCATGCTTCAAGGCTGAGCAGAAGAGTTAAATATTGCCAGATATCTGATGAGATCTCTTTCCAAGTCCTTTGATCTCCGTTCTGCTTCAGCAAAGTTTCTGTTAATTAATTTGCAGCATTGCTGAGATATTTATTCTAAGGAGTTCTGCTTGGAACTAGCAACTCAGATTCTGCTTGGCTTAAGATGCTGAATGAAACTGCTTGATCAAAACAAAGAGTCATCTCCTCCGTAAGCAAATTGAGCTTACACAGGAGCTTGAGCTGTGCAGAAAAGCTTTTCACTATGACATAGCACCAGAGACAACTTATTGCCACCAATGTAAGGTGTTTATCAGACGAGCTCTTAAAGAGGTACTATTCCAGTGTGACTCCTCTAGCTGCCTCCTGTTGCATGCTGGGATTGGCAGTTTTAAGGAGGGGTATTTAGAATTCTCAGACAGAGAAGTTCAGCTCCTTAAAACTGCCAATCCCAGCATGCAACAGGAGGCTGCTAGAGGAGTCACACTGGAATAGTAGCTCTTTAAGAGCATAGTGTGATAAACATCTATGGCTCTAAGTAGTGATGAAAAGTTTTGAAATGTTCTGGGAATTGACTATAATAAATAATTAATAAACTAAGCAACTTAGTTTCAAAGGAAATGGAGATCCACCCTTGGATACCTAGGATAAAATAGAAAGACCGGCATGTCTCCTTGTTTCCTAGGTTTTTAATGAAAAATAATCCATTCATATTTGCCTCAAGTCCTACAGTCCGTCCACTCATTTGAACAAGCAAATAGATAACCAAGTTTCTGCCTGCTTTTCTAAAGCATTTTTTAAATTCCTTCTACAAGGCAGAACTGCAAGATTGCCATAATATGGAAAAGTACCTGTTTTCATCAGGAAGCACGGCAAGCCCAGTTTGTAATGAATAGGATGGGGACAGAAGTGGAGGTGGATCCCCAGGCAATGATCAAAGCAACAGAGGAGAATGAGGAACAAGACAGAGTAGCCCCTGGACCACAAACAATACAATGCGCTCTAGGCATCAAAAGCACCTCACCACCTCCCACTCAGTAATGAAATTAGTATAAGGAAAATGTGATTACTGAGCTGGGCAGTGCCATAACCAAGGAAACCAAACAAACAGGGAAAATTCTAATTGTTTCTGTGTCAAGCTGAGCAGGCTGGTCTGTTGCTTCAAGGTAACCTTCTGCCATGGAGTCAAGAGTCAAGATTATAGATAAAGCAGAGTCTTTCTATTGGGACCAAGTTATTCACTCCAGGTTCCATAATGAATCCAGGAGATCATGTAGCAGCTACTTAACTGAGCCACTGGACTCAGATAGGGCTTGTGCTATCTTAATACAAGTCTGTCAGCTAACAATCATACAACTTTCCTATATCAGAAACTACACCAAGGGTACATACAAGCATGCCATTGTTGTGTGCCTTCAAATAATTTCCGGCTTAAGGTGACCTATCTCCAGGTTTTCTTGGCAAGATTACTTTCAGAGGGGATTTGTCCTTGCTTTCCTCTGAAGCTCAGAGAGTGTCACTTGCCTAAGGTCACTCAGTGACTTTCTATGGCTGAATGACAATTTGAACCCAGAGTCATAGTCCAATGCTCAAACCATGTTGTCTCCCATATATAGAGGCATAACTCACTTAACAAAGCTTCTGACACAGAAGCTTTTTCACAAAGTGTTTTTACATCTGTTCAGCTCCCACCTTTTCTTCCTCATCCTCTATTTAGCTGGAATTTTTTTTCAGCATTATCAGCACTGGGTAGATAGTGAAGGAGGGCTGCAGAAAAACAGACTTTTAGTGTCAGGTACAGTAAACCATACAAAAAGTCTGAGCTGGGAAAGAATGAGATTCTGCACTGTCTGATTTTACTGCAGCCACATGTGCCTGCCTACAACAGACAAGATAAACAGCAGGTGCCAACAGAATCCCTTAATAAACATGTGAACAGCAAAACAGAGGAAAGGGAAGAGTGGATATGCCTTCCTCAGAAACTCCCTCCAGCATGTTAAAAATCAGAGATGTATAAGTATGGCCATACACAGAAACCATATGAAAAATAAGAGACTGGTGAAAGAAGCCATCCCTGGATGCATTTTGCAAGAAACTTTCAAGCAGTCTTTAGAAGGGTCAAAATGTTTATATTTACTTCTGCAAGGCTTACCTGACCTAGTTGTTCCTTTTATATGTGTATAATGTTACTTTTGAAGAAAAACTGTGCTGAAACATGCTGAACTGCTCTTCTTCCTTGTAGTGCAGGAACCTATCCCTATTCATTCCATGTTATTTCTGCCTTTAGTACTATATTTTCTATTCAAGAGGTAATGCTTACGGATGCATCCACTTTTAAAACTGAGGCATGTACTAAATTTTAAACCGAGATATGTACTAAATTAGATGGAGCAGAGAAGCAAAAAGCTGGTATATGTGAGCAGGAGGGGGATGAGTTAAATTCAAAATGCAAAATGGAACAAGAAGAATGAAGTGAACAAGGAGGACAAGGAAAAATGGCATTTGGTTCCAGGACCCTCCTTGGAAACCAAAATATGTGAATACTCTAGTCCAATTAAATAAAAAGGCATTGTAAAATGGTGTCCCTTATACAAAATGGCAAAATCAAGATTTACTGTTGATTCAAAGGCTTTCAGGGCCAGCATCTATAGTTTTTTGTGGGGTTTTCGTGCTATGTGGCCATGTTCTAGAAGAGTTTTCTCTTCATTCGCTGAAGATGCCAGCCACAGATGCTGGCGAAACATCAGGAAGAAACTTTTCTAGAACATGGCCATATAGCCCCAAAAACCCACAAAAAACTCAAGATTTACTTTTTGGAATTATATTTGTTATTGAATATTTTCAAGCTGTGGATGACTGAATCCATGGATAATGAATCCGTGGAAACAGCAGAGCATCTACCATGTGGAACAAATGTGATACAGAAAGAATTTAATCTCTCTTGCTTATTTTCTCAGACTCTAGTTTCCTAGAGCTAGTAACAGGAATTTACTCTTTTGGATTGCCGCTCCTAGAATTCCCCAGGAGGCATGGAACTGTAGTTCAAAAAAAGAACTTTCCCAAGCTCTGGTAATAATGTGCAATCATATATCATGCAATACATCCAGCATATTTCAAATCAAGAAATTATGGGACATAATGATGGTGTGGTCAGTAAGAGAATGCATGAATTGCATGGAGAAGGTCCCAAGCTTAGTCTCTGGTATCTTCACTATAAAAATATCAAGTGATGGAAAAACTTATTTCCAAGACACAGCAGGTCATCTAATAATCCAAACAGACTAAGGATTGGAAGAAGGTAGATATGGCTGTATTAATAAACCTTATGGTGATTTATGGCTTCCAAATGTTTAACAATAGCAGCAATACAATGAACCTCCTCTCCTGCCCCCTGTCCTGCCAAACTCTGTGTTTATGTATGTAGAGAGATCTTGTAGCTCCTTTGAGACTACTGTAACTGAAAGAAAGAAGTTAGCAGCATGAGTTTTTTTAGACTTCCTCAGATGCATTTAGTGTCAAAGCTGCTACAGGATCTCTCTACATATTGATTCTACAACACGGCTGTATACAACATGGCTGTATGTGTGTGTGTTCCTTCAAGTTCCCTGTTGACTTATGATACTTAGGTTACCAAGCATGGATTTGTGTGTGGAAGAACAGGGTTTCATTAAGTTTTGGTTTTTAAAAGAACTCAGAATGTTTTAATTATCTTTGGTAACAGGTTCTGGTTTATGGATCTCAAAGTGCTAATTGAAAAGAAAAGTAGTTCTTACAAATCTGAAGTCTACTTACTCTTGGAATATAGGTTAAATCAGAGGAAGAGAACTCTTTCTGCCCCCCTCCATGTTGGAATTTAAATTTCAGCTCCCCAAAACCATAGTAGTGTGGCTAATGGCAAGGAATAAGCAGGCTATGGTCCAAAATATCTGTAAGGCCAAAGATCTCCCACCCCTGGGACTAGTGAAATTCATGTGGCTGCAGTACAAAGCAAAGCTTTCTCTAGTGGATCATCTATCATGTGGAATTATCTCCCATCAAGCAGGATCCCAGGGTGCATCTACACTGCAGAATTAATGCAGTTTGACACCACTTCAACTGCCATGGCTCAATGCTATGGAATTCTGGGATTTGTAGTTTTGTGTGGTATTTAGCCGTCTCTGTCAAAGGGTTCTGGTGTCACAACAAACTACAAATCCTAGTATACCACAGGATGCAGCTATGGCAGTTAATGCAGTGCCAAACTGCATTAATTCTTCAGTGTGGCAGCAGCCCCCATGTTTGGCATTTTTGCCACACCTGAGCATTTTCCTGATTATCTTCCTGATGGTTAGCATTGCCAATTATTACTGGGTTTTAATGAATAGTTTTTAATTACTTCCTTCATTGTTTTTTCATGTTATTGGTTTTTTTTCAATGTTATCATTATTTTAATAATTGGCATTATTAACTGTTCTAAAATAATTAAAGTGACAAAATAACAAGCTAATGTAAAGGCTTCCTCCTATATTTCTACTTCCAACCAATGATGGACAGGATTGCTCAGTGTAGTGAGCTGATATGGTTTCCTGCCTCTCCAACCAGCGCTGATTCTCTTCATTCCAGCAAAGCCCCGATGATCACTGGAATCCATTACTAACAGGCCAGACCAGTCAGCTGCCTAGCCCAGTTTTCTCACAGAAAGTGCCCAGCAATTAAAAGCAGGAGCAAACAAATGATGAAAGAAGTTGACGAAGGGGATTTAGATTGCTTCGATAACAGTCCTGCTTCCCTAGTCTAAACATTACTGGTAGGGTTGTTTGATTTTACAAAACCATCAAATGATGAAAACCAGCAAGGTCTCTTTTGTGGCTTTAGTCCCAAAACTGTTGATAAAGATAATAATAATTTTTTTAAAAAAACCTTTCACTTCCCACAGAGATCTAGTTCCAGAGTAGTTTCATGGTTTGGACCAAAAGAGAGAGAGAGAGAGACAGACAGGGAGGAGTCCTATAATTTTTCCCAGCTGGGTGCATATTCTCTTTTTTTCTTGAAAAAATAATCTGAGCCAAGGTAACCGAAATTCTTCCCTAGAAAAGCTAGATTGTGCAATGCACAAGGCACATAGATTTTGCAAAATTTACTCCATTTCCACCAGCTGTGAGGAAAGAAACAAAGGCTCCATTCCCACTGGCCCATTTAACGTGGGTGGAACTGGGTAGATCCAGATGCCCCTCCCCCGAATCTCTCCGTTAGCAAGTGCCCACTAGATTTGAGGGGCATTTTAACCCGAATACCGTATCGGGTTTAACTTGAAGGCGCCTGCTGTCAATCAAGCGATCATCATAGGTGACATTTGCAGGGGCATCGGAAGTGTGCTTCCCCCATCCTTTTTTTTAAAGAGCCATGCACAAAATGCCCCAAAGTGCGCACATTTTGTCAAAATTTAAAATCTCTTTTGTGTGTGTGTGTGTGTGTGTTGTGGGCATTTGGGTCAGTGCAGGTTATGATCTGCCCTTGGCCCCATTTTCAACCCCAAAATGCAAGTTAATGCATCCTGTATCCCCCACTCCTTGCCACCCCAGAATGCCTCTTACACATGTAATAATAATAATAATAATAATAACAACAACAATAATATTAAATTCCTCAGCTCGGAAATGCCAGAAAAGGATGCGATTGTCATGCATTCTTTTTTGCTTTTAAAAGCAATTCAGGGCTACCCCTGAAGAGACAGTAGCAAAAGCATGTATTATTTTGCCAAATTTACAAGAGCAACAAATGTAACATTCGAATTGTAGGATTGATTCGCAAAGGAAAAAAGTCTAGCCCATTTGCAACATTTCCCCTTTGCTGGAAGCCAGCAAATAGAAGGGAAAGTGAACAAGCAGCTAGCCATGTTCTATCTATCTATATATCTGCCTCAAGAAAAAAAAACATGTGCATATTTTGTCAAAAATAATTTTAAAAAATAAAAAAAGGGGGAAGGTGCCTGATGGGAGCTCCGTTCATGCCCTGCCTTTGACCTGACCTGACCTGACCCTTTTCCTCCTGCTAGAGGAGCTTTGCCATTGCCTTCCACTGAGACTGAGAGAGAGTGACCTGTCAGTTCCAACTGACCCATGGAATCAATTGGGAATAAAAGGGAAATGCAGCACAGGCATTCTGACTGTAGCATCCTCATACACTAATAATAATAATAACAATCCAGGAGCAAGAGGAAATAAAGCACAAGCAAGCACATGTCACCCAAAAAATCATGCGCATAAATTGTCAAAAATAAAAGCCTGATTTTACAGCCTGATTTCCCTGCATCCCTCCTCCGGCTTGGCCCCGCAGCCCCATTTCCCTTGGCATTCCTCCTCCTCCTCTTTCCTTCCGACCCTCCCCTCCCCTCCCAAGCTGCCCTGGCTCCTTCATCCTCCTCCTCCTGCTCCATTAGAGAATGCCCTCCATGGCTCCCTTCTTCCCATGGCTCCTCCCTCCTCCTCCTCCTCCATCACTTTCTCCACTTCCCCCCGTCCTCCTTCTTACATCCCTTTGCAGCCCAAAAGTCACCCTAATTTCCCCTTTTGCCTCCTCTCAGCCTCCAGTCTTTCAGCTCTTTCCTCCTCCTACTCTTCCTCCCCCTCCCCTCAGATGAGGGGAGGGAATGCTCTGACCTCTGCCTGCCCTCCGACCCTAATCCCTTCCTGAATTTGCCCCGATCATGATTGAGGGCAAGTTCATATTTTGCGGAACCCAGGTCTTTTCAGAAAAGACAGATTTTAGCCTGATTCTGGATACCTCGGGGTAAGGGGCATTTCCTTGTGTAAGCCTCGACATGGATTGTGAAAGAATTGGGCCCAATACGAACTTCACATGCAAATTTCGAATCCTGAACCGGGTTAAATGGTAGTCTGAATGGGCCCAAAGTGAGATGAAGGCACCAAAGCCTCCCCACCAGACAACCAAAAAATATAGACCACATCCATGGCTTCAGAAACATCACCAGACATCACTACCTTTCAGATGTAAGATTAACTTTGTAGTGGAAAGGACTAGAAACTTGCCTTTTAAAATATAAATGACAACAACTACACAGTATTCCATTAAAAAGATACTCCATTCTGAAATTAACAATTCCTGAGACTTTTTTTTCCTAATCCTTTCTGAAAGCAGGGCATGCCAAGATAATGTTTGTCTGCCTAGCATTTTCCCCAAAACTCTTATTATGTCTTAATTTTAAAACCACTCTGTTTATTCTAACTGCTGCCTAGTCTCAGAACCATACTTATTTTTTCTTTATTTATTTGACATTACCTATGTGGATATGCCACACTCTCACAGAAGGTTACTGGGTCACATCACACTACTTTGCAAAGGACAATGATCCCTTTGAAGGTATTCTCTAAATCTATTTAAGCTCCTCTCAGAGCAGAGAGCCTTTCAAAGATAAAAAACAAAACCATAAGAAGGGAGACAGGGATCTGGATATCTCCAGCTGGGTTGCTTGCAATGTACTATATTACCATTTAAACTAGAGCAATGTGTTCTACGTATGCCTGTACATCTATGCATATAAACTGAAGTTTTTATATTAATATGCAGAATGGTTTTAAAAATACAATGGTTCCTAGATATCTGCTAGGGTTTGCTTCCAGAACACCCCATGGATACAAAAATCAGGTCCCATTATATACTATGGGATAGTAAAATGGTGTCCCTTATACAAAATGGCAAAATCAAGGTTTGCTTTGTGGATTTTTTAATATATATATATATATTTTCAAGCAGTGGATTGAATGGATTGGATCTGTGGAAATCCATGGATAAGGAGGGCTGACACAACAGAGGTTGGAAGTAATGTATTACAAAAAATTGTTTCCAATTGCCCCCAAGTTGACTTTGACTGATAGCGACTCTGTGAGACACCTCTGTCCTTATCTGCTCTACACAGGTCCTGCAGGCCCAGGACTGTGGCTTCTTTGAGTCTATCCATCTGATATGTGGACACCCTTTCTTTTTACTGCCCTCCACCTTTCCTAGCATTTTTGCCTTTTCTACTGAGTTATTCCTTCTCATGATATGTCTGAAGTATGACAGTCTCAATTTGGTAATCTTGGCTCCCTCTGAAAGTTCAGGCCTGATCCATTCTAGGACCCATTTGTCAGTATCATCAGTACTCTTCTCCTGAATCACATCTCCAGTTAATTGATCCACCTTTTGTCAGCTTTCCTCTTCATCCAACTCTCACATCCTTACATGCTGGGCAATACAATTGCTTGAACTATCCTAACTTCACTGTTCAGTTTTATGTCTTTACACTTTATGATCTTGTTTACTTCCTGCATAGTTGCCCTGCCCAGGCAGTCGTCTTCTAATTTCTTGACTGCAAACTCTGTTCTGATGAATGATTTAGCAAGGTAGGGGAACTTTTTTTTTTACTATTTCTGTTTCTTTGTCATCTAAATGGAATTTATGTAAATTTTCCATTGTGATTATTTTTGTTTTCTTAATGTTCAACATTAAGCCCATCTTGGTACTTTCTTCTTTTACTTTCTTTAATAACTGTTCCAAGTCTTTGTTGTTTTCAGCTAGTAGTATGGCATCGTCTGCATATCTTAGATTGTTTTATTACTTCCTCATAAATAATTTTTTTCCTGAAATTTCTTGTTAATGTGCTTCCAAGCCAACTCCAACTTATAACGATTCTATAATAGGGTTTGCTTGGCTGAGGAGGTTTGTCAATGCCTTCCTTTAAATCTGAGAGTATGTGCCTTGCCCAAGATCACACAGTGGATTTGCTCAGCTGAGCAGGGATTCTCAAATCATTATATCTTGCTCGCTCATTCTTTGAAATTACTAAGGAATAACACACCTATGTTACAACTGAAATGTAACTTGGGATAAACTTCACTTCTTTTAACTGTAACTATATTTGTAGTTATTTTGAAAATTACAGAGTAACTGTGGCCTCACACTTAAACATGTTTCTGGAATAGTCTGATAACTTGCAGCATTCTGATATTGTAAAAAAAAGAGTTATAGCTATCTACTTTCTTTTAATTTTATTTATTATTAATAATAATAATATTTATTTTTAGCCCACCTCTCCCTACGGACTGAGGTGAGCTACAATATAAAAAGGATGTTTTGAATAACATGAAGAGAAATGTTGCCATAATTCTGTAACTCAGGTGCACACCTTCAAGCCACCTGTTATCATTCATGGCAACCCCATGAATTTAGAAACTGGGGCTGTGTGTGACTCTAACTAATTACTTTTTAAAAATAGCTCCGAGTTCATTGCTGAAGTAGCCCCCATGATTTCATACACATTGCTGGATATCATCCACCACAGGTTGTTTCAGATGGGACAGTAGCCTAGCACATCAAATGCTCAGGTTCATCCCTGCAACAAGTACAGTAAGGGGCGTTCCCACTTGGCAGATAAAACGGATTATATTGGTGCGATTCTGATTCGGATTATGTTCCGGGAATAATTCGAATTTTTTCCATCGTTTCCATTACCAAAAGGGGCAAATTACCTCAATTCATTTAGACCCTGTTTTCGTTCCCATTTATTTTAAATCGCTTTATTTTAAAGCGGATTAACTTGCTCCTCGTTCCCATTTGTGTCCATAAGCTGTCAGTCAAGTGCATAGGCTTCAGACGTCACAAGTCTAGGTTTTTTATTTTTATTTTTAGGGCAGCCAATGAAAATTGGCTGCATCCAAGGCTCTTCTGTTGTGTCTCCCCATACTAGAAGGAGGCTTGGCAAATCGGATCAAGGAGGAGAAGGCAGTGGGCTTTATTATTGGAGAGAGAATCTTTGGGAAAGAGAGAAGATAAGGCTCGATCCCCCCCCCCTCAGAACCCTGGACGTCCAGGCTTTCCATTCCCCAAAATCACTTTGCCTTCCCCATTGCTCCCTGGGCTGTCTGGGGGGGGCGATCAAGCAGGCATGTCCTGCAAAGCCCATCTGCTGCTCTGGCGCTCAGGTAGGCAGAGGTGAAAAAAGAACAGTTTAAAATGGTGTTCAATGGGCCTCCTCACACTTCGGTCTATGAATGTGGAGCAGAGGGGAGGTTGCAATCCACCAGGGGAAAGTCTATGCGAATTGAAGAAAATGGCGCTGGCAATGCAGAAAGAGAACAAAAGGGTGACACTCCCTGGCCAGCCCCTTGAGCGCTGCTCTTCCCATCTCCAGGTTCCCGAATCAGACACCCTTTCGTTCCCATTTGGATACCGTGAATCGTACCCCGCTTTCAAAAATAACCCACGTTATAACCTACAATTTTTTTAAACCGGTTTATAGGCGTCTAATTTGAATTATACAATATAATTCGATTTTGAATCAAATCACAGTGGAAACGATTCCGGGGCATTGAGGAACTAATTCGGGCATCAGTGGTAATGACACCTCTTAATTCGCTTCATGATCCGCTTTATAGGCAAGTGGGAATGCAACCTAAGAGTACTGCTCTTTCGCTGCTGAATAACCACAGCCACTTATATTAACCCTTTTTCCAAATCTAGGATTAAAAGTCTGGGTTTCAGCTCAGAAGCAATTGCTTCCAGACACACTTCAACCCTGGCACCTGCAATTAATCCCAACTCTTATTCCATGATTAGATAATCCTATATTAGCACACAACACAGCTCAGAGCTGCTCCTTCTGTCCCTTGTCCTTAGCAGACCAAATCCAACCACTGAGGAAACATACCAAGACTCCAGGCCATAGAAAAGGGGAGGCATCTGGAAAAAGAGAGATGGGACTGGTTGGTACCGTGTTTGTGTCAGTACATGCCAAAGCTTGCACAAAACATCTTATGTTAGGAGCCGAAATCAAAAAGATGTGTTGGGATTTTTTCCCCAGATAAATTAACTGGCCTGCTGATAAATTCCCCTGATGAGATTTCATTAGCCATCTGGGCAGCTGGCCATAAGTACTGAATTGCTATTATGTAACCCATGCAAATAACCATAGGGTTAGATGAACAGCTGACAACGGGTCCCAGTTACCCCATGACTGCAGTGAGGGTCAGAGACAGTGTCGTCTCACTTCCTACTTCCCTTCTTTTTTGTTTACTACCCTTGCCATTTATCTTGGGCCAGATGGGAAGCACAGAGGCTGTAGATGCACATTTCATCTTTGCTGAGACAGGAACAGAAAAGAAGAGAGCGTACCATTCCCCTTCTCCCCGTGTGACTTATGGTCTTACGCTTGCACTACCGGGTGCTACGATTGCCTCATTGGGATGGCATGTTCCCCACGACTGTTACGCATTCCTGTACAATGCTGGTCCTTGTGTGCTAAAATCTGTCTTTAAGGAGAGGCGGGGAGGGGACAGAAATACCTGCTGCTTAGGATTTTCTTTCCCATGGCTTCCAACCAATGGGGCCCCAGCCCCATGTACATTGACACAGCTGGGGGAAATGCAGTACCACTTCTCCCTTGAGCTGACATCCCACCATGCAGCCACTTGGATTCCAAGAGCATCAAATGGCCACCAAGCTCCCTACTGCCTGTTAATCCTTCCAGCTTTTGCTCCTAACTCATTAGCCATTACACACTGAAGTGTGGGTCTGAATGTAAGCAAGGAAATTGCAAGGGCTAGGGTTGGAAATGAGGCCTTTGGATTCTAATTCCTCGATTCATTGTTTGCCTGCAAAAAATTTACAAAGGGGACAAAGATGAAAGCTGGTGACATGAACAACTGCTTCACCTGTTTTCAAGGGAAGAAGGGCACCAAACTCAGATAACAGAAAGGTCAGTGTCAACCATTTTTAATAAATAATCTTACTCCTGGGTGTATGTGTGCTATACACAGCTTCTTGTTTGTTTCATTCAATTTTAATCCTACCATTCCATTGAGAGCCAGTATGTGCAGTGCTTTGAGTGTTGGACTATGATGCTGGAGACCAGGATTCAAAGCCTTTGTCAATCATGGAAACCCACAGAGTGACTTACAAGTTACATTTTCTCACCCTCAGAGGAGGTCAATGGCAAATCCCCTCTGAACAAATCTGACCAAGGAAACCCCGTCTTAGGGTTGTTGTAAGTGAGAAACAACTGGAAGAAACACAACTACAACATCCTTGCTTCTTTTATCTTCTCCTTGCTTCTTTTATCTTCACAACAGTCCTGTGAGGTGGACTAGGGTGATGGATGGTGGGACTGGCCTGGGGTCATTCGATGGGTTTCATGGCGGAGTGGAGATTTGATCCCAGGATTCTTTGGCCCTTTTCTAATCTACTAACCACAACCATAACAACAATGGACAGTAACCATTGCCTGCACCTCCTCCCAGCTCCAGTGTTAGATAACTGGGCTCCACAGCAGTTAGGACATTCCAATATTTTGTTGGACTGCATTTCCACTCAGCCCCACCCATCCTGGCCAGCGGTAATCAGAAGTAGGGCTTCATTAACAGCAGGAAGGCCATGAGTTCCCCAGCCCTGAATTGAACTCTTACTATGAATGCAGATCTCCCTGGTGACCCAAACCTTTAAAAACTGGAAGTTGTTAATTTATTTGATCAAGTTGGCTACTGTCCACAAAAGCTTATGGTATAATAGTACCTGATGGCCTTTTAAGGCCTCACAAAGCTCTTTGTTGTTTTTCTTGGGCCTGTTACAGACTGCCAAAATAAAGCTACTTCGGGTCTCTTTGAAGGTATGCTATTTAAATGATGCATGGGTCCTAAGAGTCTGGAGGTCGCGCCAAAGCCACACTCTATTCCTAAGCACTGGAGTGCAGCTTTGGTGCAGCTTCCGAATTCTTAGGATGCATGCATCTTTTAAAGAGCATGCCTCCAAAGAGACCCGAAGCAGCTTTATTTTGGCAGTCTGTAACAGGCCGTTGAATTTGTTATCTGGCTATTGTTATCTGGCAATCATGTATCACTAATAATAAGTCATTCAAGATGGTTTCATCATTTCCCTGCTTGGTACACTCCCCACAATTTAAAATACACCAAACAAATGGAATCACCAGCTTTTTTTACATTAACATTCCAGGCAGAACAAAATGGCATATTGTCTTGTGGAAGGTTCAGTGAACAGAGGGATGGAGCTAGATACACAAGTTCAAATCCCACTTAAGGCATAGGTTGTGTTCTACAAAATATTTTTTCTCTTGGTTTCCCATCTGTAAAGTAGTAGTAACAATGACTTACTAGGATAAGGCCTATATCGTGGTAAGGCCTATAAAGGAAGATGATGACACACGGAAGGTTTGCAACAAAGATTAGAAGTCACCTGGGGCCAAGTTCAAATGTCCATTCACTCTTGGTTGGTTATAGGTTGTAAAAATCACTAAGCCCATCTATGCAAGACACTTTACAGAGATTAAAAGTTCTATATAAATCGTAAAAGGGATGAAGATGGCTTTCCAGTAGTGTACAGATTCAGCCCTCAAAATCCCTTATCCCTGATATGAATGCTAAATTCAAAAGTTCAGAAATGTTCCTTTTTGTACTACAAATCCCAGACTCCCTCAGCCAGCATGACCACTACCCATGGTGGCTGGAGATTCTGGTAGCTCAGACAAGAGAAATGTTTCCAAACTCTGCTAAATTATACTTAGCCTTATAAAGGTCAGGCTCTTCTTTCATACAGAGGGCCACGCAAATGCACCTTCCAATGCTATTGTCCGCAAAGGAACTGATCTTCAGCAGCCTAGTGCTTCTGAAGGAGGAGGTTCTTTTGAGATATCATGACTTTTTATTTTCAAAAGTAACCCTGAGCACAGGGCCTTATAGCCCTACATTTCCCCCCTTCCCCTTCCTGAAGAAAATAGTCAACAACAGAAATGAGGGTTGGGAAGACCTGTACAGAAGTAGTGTACTAAGAACAAAGAACAGGATTAACCCAGAGTTCAAGGGGGGTGAGTGAGATGCCTAGATTCTTTGTGTAGCATTAACACCAGTAAGTAATGCCCTATTTTGGCCAAGGGTTGACAGGATTGTCTGGTTGCATTTCCGCTGGGAGTGGTAGCATTTGTCATTTCTTCCTTGTCCTGCTGGATCCTGAATACAAACACCCTCTGTGCACCAGGCAGTGTGAATGAAAGAATGAGGCAGAGGGGGAGGCTTGTTAATGTAGGCAGAAATCCAAGAGAAGAAGGGTAAGGCTTTTCTTCATTTTCAAGGCTTTTTAAGGTCTCTTAAAGCTCCCAACTGCTTAAAGGGCAAACGATGCTGAAGGAGCCCTGGGGGCTAAGAAAGAGTTCCAAGTGCAGATACAGAGAACAGAGGTATAACACTTTGGGTGCTGCAATGGCTGCAGATTCTGTGGTTGGTTAGGAAAAATGATGAACCACATTTGGCTATCTAGCCTATGGTTCATAGGCTGCCCACCCAGCCACAGTATAAAACAAAATGGTTGCATGTGTGCAAAAGCAAACTATTTCTCAGGCTCCATTACTGTTGCCAGAGCAACCTTTTGGAGCATCATAAAACAAAACTGTTTATGCTCTTTGCTGCTCATAATGGCACTTCAGATCCCTGCTCAGCTGTGGAAACCCATTTGCTGACCTTATCACATAGGGAAAATCGGGGGTTTAAACACCAATTATCCCGTGAAAATTGCACAATCGTGATTTCCTTTCGCACCAGTAGATATAACAGCATCCAAAACAACATTGCCAGAATGAACCTTACAGGATTGCAGTTCTGAGTCTAGTGATACATTGATGAAGCCTTCCTCAATTTAAGAATCTCTAGATATCCTAAACTACAACTCCCATCATTTCTAGCCCCAACTATTATAGATAGTGATACTGGGAGTTGTAATGCATCCAGAGGACACCTGGTTAAGAAAGGTGTGCCAGTGGATTTCAAGTTCTGAAGGAATTTTTTAAAAAATAAATAAACACAAACAAACCTCCACACACTCCACTTTAGTAATCTTTACAATTATCCTATAAATAGATTATTATTCCCATACTACTGATGGAAACAACAGTAGTTTGTTTAATGGTCACTTTTCATGTTCATAGCCAAGGTGAAATTTAGGCTTTTAGTTCATATTCTTAGCTTCTAATACTACAATATCATACAGAGATTAGGATCTCTGCCTTCCAAAGACTGTGAAAGTGGTATTCCCATGGTTCTGCACAAGCAAAAGAGTTCAATATGCAAATTCTGTACTAAGGAGAGAGAAATTCTGTAACATATAAGTGTTGCACAGACTTCTTCTTTTGCATAAATTTAGGCTATCTATGCTGTTCATCAGGAGGTGCAAGAGCTAAACCACACACTGAAGATCCAGCATGCAACTGTGGAAATATTGCTATGGCCTACCTCAGGCTCCCAAAACTGTCCAAGACATTAAAATATTTTCAAGTTATTTTTAAAATAAGAAGAAGAAACAAAGAAAAGTTTTTATATGTTTTAATTACGATCTCTTGAAGAAGCCCTAGTGACCTCTCAAGGAACCTTAAGGTTTCAGGGAACACTGCCTGAGAAATCCTGATCTAAGCAGTACAAATGTTATTTGTCACTTGGAGGAGCATCTTATAAAGCTTCGGCTAGGTTTATTTAACTCATTTAATTCCAGTTGTTAATTTCATCACAGGGTTCATAATTTATATCATTTGATTTTATTCTGCACTTGGATGGTAGTTGGAAAGACCAGTTCCTCGGATAATATGCAGAATGCACTCCCATCATTGCCTGAAATATGCACTTGGACTTACAGTAAATGGCACAGTTTTCCTCACCAAAGGGCACGGCTTCCATCTAGGCTCAGATACCCTTTTTCTTTAAGTACTGTATTTAGACTACTGGTTTAATCCACTGTAAGGCTGTTCCGGTGCCCTGTAGGAGACCTTCAAGAGAGAAACAAGATACTGGAAATATCTCCCAAAAAGGAATTTGTTCAAAAAGGAATTCTAATCCACATCTAAGGCCTGAATATTCCTTATGGATTTATTGTTCATGGGAGAAGCACGGCCCTTTTACGGTTGAACTAGGCAGGGATAGTGATGACTCTGCTCTGCCTGGACAAAACGTAACACACAGACTCTGACCTGGTTTGTTGTCCTTGATGTTCTGGGAGACTCTTGCCCTCACGCCTCATCCTTGCTAATGCGCTCGTGGTTTTATCCTACTCGTCATTCTATATAAAGTAACTCCTGGCCCTGTAAATAGCAGGGTCTTATGATGTAGTCTCTGTTGGGGAGAGAGAGCTGGGGAGAGGGGGGAAATATTTTTAGCTCTGAGACTCAAGGGATTTGAGGATTGGCTAGCCTAGCTTTTATTATGAATTTGTGACAGAGAGAGGGTCACAGGGTGCCACCTCCTCACCCCGTTCTTTTTCCTTCCAACTCTCTGCCAAAACCACTGCCTCTCTTGGCTTCTATGCCTCATGCAGTTCCTTTCACGGTGGTTTGGATTATTTTATGCTTTTGCTGCAGCCTCATATCCCAAAGGAAGGCTGCGGGAAGCGTTTCGATGGGAGTCTTTTTGATGAATTCTCTCTCTCTCTGGTTTCAGGCCAGTTCATTCTTGGAGGCTTTTGTATCTAATGATCTGCTTCTCCATCATTCCCGAGGAGGAGGAGGAGGAGAGTTTTTAGGAAGACTGTTGCTCAGCCATGTTTCTCTAAGGAACAATACAGACTAGATTCCTCAGGATCAGTGCTACCGTATTACTCTTTATAACCTATTCTTCAAGAAAAGGGCTTTAAACCTGAACAGAGAGAACTGTCAGCATAGATTCCATCCCACTTCAGTTAATAAAGAATGGCTGCTCATCTCTCAGATATTACTTTAACAGCCACAGTGGACTAGTGCCAAACTAGAATGCTGTTAAATGCATCTTTGGATTTTACGAACAGTTAAATAGACAATTCAGATATATTCTTCCTGGGGGAAAAATATCAAAAATATTTAGTATCAGGGATAGTGTGTATGTGGGGGATGCATCAATGAAGGAAATGAAATATATCATACTTACGAAGACAGGCATTGCATGGGTTCCTTGTGGCAAAGGAAGTTGACAATGAGCAAAATGTTGTGTGCAGTGTGAATGACTGTATCCACACTGCAGAAATAATCTGGGTTTGACACCGCCTTAACTGATTTGGCTCAAGCTATGGAATTTTGGGAACTGGACCTGGTGGTGGCCCCAGAGCAGAAATCCCAGAATTCCATAGCATTGAGCCAAGCCAGTTAAAGCGGATTATTTCTGCAGTGTGGATGCAGCCACTGGTAGCCATATGAATATGGCAGAACTGATAAAAGAATGCACATGAAGCAAAGGTGATGGTTCAGAAGAAAGAGTGTCCACAAGGCAAATGGAAAAGCATTCATTCCACCTGTCATCTCTTCATGGGGGTGGGCAAGCATCTTGTCATCACCACTTACTTATATGTATTTATTTAAGTGTTAATGGATTTATTTGGTGATGGTAATGGAATCCGCACCACTCCAGAACAGACCCTGGCAACAGCTTCTGTACAGACCAAGAGCCGAGCAACATAAAATTCTTGTCATCTTGAGGAAGCTGGGAGGGGAAAAGACATGTAGATAAATTATGGGGATTAGGCAGAACAAGAACAGAACGGGCCTACCTCCTTAACCTTTGTTTTTTGAGCTGCTGAAATTTCTGAAATTAGGAAGAGTAAGGTAACTGCATCAGGTGGTAGTGGGAGCCCCCTGGCCAGTTCCCTCTCTTGGAAGACAGAGGTGTATGTGCCACATGTCCTGTTCCACAAGCATGCTGTCCCCAGTTGAGGTGGTGGAAGATATTATCCCACTGCGAGTGTTGACATTAAGAGTAAATTGCTGGTCTCACTGGCTTCTCTACCTGGAATGGAGGAGATTCCATTTTGTTCATGCTTCAGGCACTAACATGTCTTGTGCTGGGATGGGTTGTAGAAGAAAGTATGGTTTGGCTAAAATGGAGAGTAGGACTTGTGTAGCTTGTTTAGAACCTCCTTGCCTTTCCCTCATCAAGATTCAAGAACTGTCCTAAAGGAAATAGCGATCTACAGCTTGGTGCATGTGAATCCAGACATACATACATCCCAAGGTCCACCTTCTCCCACATTGTCAGAGCTATAGACCTTCCCTTGCTGGAAGGAAATGCTTTCAAAATGTGCTTTAATGGTGACAGGGCAGTGATGGCCAGCCTTATCATTAGCCAAAGTGACTGAAATGCCTCAAGTAGGACATGGTGGGTGGGACAGGAACACACACACACTTTTCCTCCTGCAAGAGTTGTTCAACAGTGGAATAAATAGCCTTGGAAGGTGGCAGACTCTCCATCTTTGGAGGTCTTTAAACAATTTGGATGGGATGTTTTAGTTGTGAATTCCTACCAAACAAAGGGTTGGACCTTCTGGTCTCTTACAGCTCTAAGATTCCATGATTCCTAAGTATGCAGTTATTTTCTTTTCTTGGAAAACACAGATATATCTGCCACAGGGATGAGTCTGCCACCGCCTCCCAAAAACAAGTCTGCTGTCTCAAATACGATGGAAAGAAAACACAATCTCCCCACAAATGTTGAAATAATATTTAAACAAGAGATCATTTAGCATCTTTATATTGGTGAAGGAGTGCCATTTTGTCTTTTGCCTCAGGTGTCAAAATATCTTGGGCTGGTCCCCTGGATGTTGCCAAGAAATGACAAAACTGTACAGATGCAGGTGCAGGCAGAGGCTTCTCTGTAAGTCTTCACAGACATATACGAGGGGTGCGAAATTGCTGAGATTTACCGAGATTTAATTACAGAAAGGTGGGGTAGTGATATGAATGCTGGACTGTGACTCTGAAGGCCAGGGTTCGATTCCCAGCTTGGTCATGAAACCTGCTGGGTGGCCTTGGGCAAGTCACGCTTTCTCAGCCTTAGGGGAAGGCAGTGGCACACCTCCTCTGAACAAATCTTGTCAAGAAAACCCCATGATAGGGTCGGGTAGGGTCGCCATAAGTCACAAATGACCTGAACATACACAACACACAAAAGGAATGAAGTGCAAAGCTGACAGGTGTGTGCTTGTAAGGTAAAGCCATACAAAATAGATGTTTTTAAAAGAGAGAGAGAGAGATCATGAATTCAGGCCTCTGAGTCAGTTCAACTTGACAAGAGAAAAGAATGCTGTGGGCTGCTGTTTGCATGACATTCAATACTAATGGGGTGACTCCAGTTACAAGACAATGGTGAGGATGGTTCCCAGCTGTTGCTCATTACAAAGAGGTGTGAAGCCTCTGAGCTCTGCCTAGAGCAGCTTCTACACAGTAGCTGAAGTGAGCGCCATATTCCAGCTGCTTCGCCCATGTTTCTCCTCAGCAAGATCAGGAAGGTGATGATTTAGACTGGGATTAAAATAATACAGTTGTCTGTCTCTGTGTGTGTGTTTTCAATGGAGAGATGCTGGCATGACTTGAATTCTAATCAGATGCAAAGGCCCCTCACAAGTGTCCAAGGTGGGACCTGAGTGTTGGGAGGGCCCATCTGTTCTGTTCAATCCATAGATGGGGCAGGAGGGAAAATCCAGAGAGGGGTTAGAAAGATGCTCCCTCTCCAGGTGATCAGACCTCCTCCTCTTCCAGGACATATCCTACATTTCAGCCTTCTGTCCAAGAGGAATTCCAAAAGGTCCTCCATTCTGTGCATGTCTCAGAAGCATTAATTTGTATTTCTGTGAGTGTTTTAGCTTTTATTTAGTTATCTCCTACATTGTTCTAGAATGCCCTACATGTTGTGGTGCTCCTGAGAGTCGCGTGGGCCTCCCCTCCTCAATCAGTTGGTGGATGTGGATAATGTAAACGCTTCAACCCATTTCACAGAAATAAACTGAGGAAGGGAGGGAGGGAAGAAGGGAGGGGGAAACACAAGCAGGTTTGTGCCCTATCCCCCTCCCACCATCCAAACAGCTGTTCTTGAGTCCCAACCAGGGTGATGAGATGTCCTCCTTTTCCAGGACATGTCCTGCAGTCCAATCTCCTGTCCAGGAGGTATCCCTATAATGCCCTCTATTTTGAGTATCAATAAGAAGCATGAATTTTCGTTTCCATGAGTGTTTGTAGCTTTTCTCCCTTTTTCTGGAATGTCCTACATTTCGGGGTGCCTTGCCCACTTTTGCGGTTAGGACATCTAGTCACTCTGGTCCAGAGCAAGCAAATGCCCTCCTTTTCCAGGACATGTCCCACCTTCCAAACTTCTGTCCAGGAGGAAATTCATAATGTTCTCCATTTTAAGACTCACTAAGATGCATGATTTATATTTCTATGAGTGTTTTGAGCTTTTCTTTGGTCAGGTCCTCCATTTTTCTTAGTATTCCCTACATTTTGCAGTGCCTTGTCCTCTTTTGCAGTTAGGACAGGGTGACAAGATGTCCTAACCACAAAGGAGGACAAGGCCCTGCAAAATGTAGGACATACAAGAAAAATATAGGAGATGACCACATGAAACCTCAAAACTCTCATATCAATGCAAATACATTCTTCCTAGCCCTGCTCCAAATGGAAGACCTTATGGACTTCCTCCTGGACAGGTGGTTGAAATGTAGGACAAGTCCTGGAAAAGGAGGACGTGTGGCTACCCTGAGCCAGGGTGACCAGATGTTCTCACTTTCAAGGAGGTCAAGCACCGCAAAATGTAGGACATTCAAGAAACGGGGGGAACATGACCAAAGAAAAGCTGCAAATCCTCATAGAAATAGAAATCCATGCTTCTTACTCCTGTTTCAAATGGAGGACCTTTTGGAATCCCTCCTGGACAGGAGACTGAAATGGATGGCAGGTCTTGGAAAACAGAGGATACATGTCCTACCTGCAAAGGAGGGCAAGGCACCTCGGAAAGATAGGACATTCCAGAAAAAAGGGATGACACGGGCAAAGAAAAGCTCCAAAATCCTCATAATAGAAACAGATATCCATGCTTCTGAGTCCTGCTCCAAATGGAGGACATGATGGAATCCCTCCTGGCTAGGAGGTTGAAATGGAGGGCAGGTCCTGGAAAAGGAGGACGCCTAAGATGTCCCAACTCCAAATGGAGAGTATTATGGAATTCCTCCTGGGCAGAAGGTTGGAAGGTAGGACCTGTCCTGGAAAAGGACGACGTCTGCTCGCTGTGCACCAGAGTGACTATTTTTTCATGCACATTCTTATTTCCTTTTTCTTATATAACATAGAAATCAAATCGATCCGTCCACAAATCAACTGATTCTACTGATCTTACCTTCCTTTTTTTTCCATGGAGACGAGAGTGACTAGCTGCCCTAACTGCAAAGGAGGGCAGGGGCACTGCAAAATTGTAGGACATTCCAGAAAAAGGGAGGATATGAGCCAAGATTTTTTTAAAAACTGGAAACCTTCACATCATACAGGCAAACCCATGCTGCTTAGGGGTACTCAGAAGGTGATGGGATTCCTCCTGGACAGGAGGCTGAAAATAGAGGACTGGTCCTGGAAAAGGAGGATGTGCCTGGTTTTAACCCCCCCCTCCCGGGAGTAGATCCAGATCTGGTCCCCCTTCCCCTGATCTCAATCCCTGACCAAAGGGGAGACTTACAGGGCAGCCTCCTGCTGTGACCATGAGCTTCAGCAGGGCTGGACATGGCCTCCAGAGGGGAGTCTTCCTCTGTCCCGAAGGATCAGCCCCTCAGAGGCCAGCAGCCCTCCTTCTCCCCATCTTCTTCTTCTGCCCAGGGAGTGGTCCAGAGCCCAGGCTGGCCAGGAGATGCCTCTCCCTCTCTGCCTGTCTCTCTTCTGGCTCAGATGGCAGAGGAGTCCAAGCAAAAGCAAAGCTGTACCAAGTGCTGGAACCGCAGGGGAGGAAAGGCTGTACCACTGCCAAGCTCCAGGGCTGAGCAGGAGGAGGAGGAGAAGGAGGAGGGTGCGGACCACACCAGGGTGACACCCTCAAGGGCTGAGTGTGTGTGTCTCTGTGTGTGACACCACTGCTCCTCAAACACCTGCCTTTGGGCAGAAGCTGGATGTTTATTTTTATTTCAAAAAATAAATGGAAAATTTATCAAGAGATCACAGAATTGTAGACTTGGAATAGACCCTAAGGGCCTCCCAGTCCAACCCCATTCTACCATGCAGGAACTCTCCATCAAAACATCTCCGACAGATGGCCATCCAGCCTCTGTTTAAAGACCTCCAAGGAGGGAGACTCCACTACACTCCAAGGAAGGAGTGTGTTCCACTGTCGAACAGCCCTTACTGTCAGGATGGAAGTTCCTCCTAATGTTGAGGTGGAATCTCTGTTCCTGGAGCTTGCATCCATTGTTCCAGATCCTGTTCTCTGGAGAAGCACAAAACAAGTTTGCTCCCTCCTCAAAGCTCCTTCTTTTTCCAGACATGTTCTCCATTTCAACCTTCTGTCCAGGAGGAAATTCAAAAGGCCCTCCATTTTGAGCAGAACTAATAATAATAAATAATAAATAATAAAATCTTTATTTGTATCCCGCCCTTCCAAACGATCAGGGCGGCTTACAATGATGCAGCAAGTGCAAGGAGAATACAAAGGTTAAAAACATATACACAACAACAACAATAATCTAAAAAAACAACAATAAAAGCCCCTTAGCCCAACCTCATGGCCACGGAAGAGGAGGGAGGCCCACAGGATATTTAATCGGGGAATGCCTGCTTGAATAGGAAGGTTTTGAGGTCCTTCCTAAATTGGGCCAGGGTGGTAGATGGCAGCATGGATTTCTATTTATATGGGTGCATTTAGCTTTTTTTGTGGTCCTCCATTTTCCTTGACTGTCCTACATTCCATAGTGCCCTGGTGTCCTTTGGGTTGGTGTCACCCTTTGCGGTAACTCATAGTGCCCCCCCCCCTGGTTGACCTCCTTCATTTCACAACATACAGAATTCTTAGCAACGCTCTCTTTTTTTGCACTAATTTTACTCATAAATCATAAATGCATTTTTAAAGTATGATTACAAAGAAAAGAAACAGACGGGAAGGGAAGGGAAAGTACAACATATTCCAAGTTCTCTCTGTTCCCTGCTTCTCCTTTCTGTTTCTATTCCTTGTAACCAGACTTTTAACATGCAAATTGAAGTAGGCATATACATTGGTATAAGCTGGCCACAGTTCCAAAAATATGTTTTCTAGGATATCTGTAAAATACAGATTTATGCATAGCTAAAGCAGTAAGAGAGCCAGTGTGGTGTAGTGGTTTGACTGTTGAACCAGGACACTGAGAGACCCGGGTTTGAATCCTGACTGCTCTAACCTACTGGGTGATCTTGGGCAAGTCACATCTCAGAGGAAGGCAAGCCCAAACCCCCTCTGAACAAATCTTGCCAAGAAAACCCTGTGATAGGTTTGCCTCAGGGTCACCATAAGTCAGAAACGACTTGAAGCACACAACAACAACAACAAAGCAGTAAGATCTTCAGAGTGAGCACTGAATGGTATACAGTGAGTGCTTACCTTTCCAATCTATCTCACAATGACTGATGAATCAAGTTTCAACTGCCAGTCTGCTCCATATGTGCACATGGGAATTGTAAAGATCTGCTCCTTTGCTTTAAGCAGCAAAATATCTCACCAAAGCTCTGCTTATTATTATTTGGAAAAGGATAAAACAGAATAAATATAAGATTATATAGTATAAATAAAACAGCCTCTAATGCACCAACAGAGAAATGAAAGTAAATGGACTATTTAGTTAGTTAGTTCTCTATCGCCACCCAGCCTACAAGTGCTCCCAAGGCAATGAACAAATAAAAGCCAATTAAAACAACTCTGAGATAGAAATGTTTTAAAAACACATTAAAATGCTATTTACAAAACTCCTAAAACCAGTCTAAAAACAATCTTGGAATTTTTGAAACAGTTTTGAAACAGTTAAAATAATAATTTCAAGACACAATGAAGATTATCGCACTGGGGTTAAAATGTTCCCCAGTGCGTTCTAATGGGGGTGAGCACGGAGTGTGATGGGAACCCAGTGGGGCCCAGAACGCTAGTTTACTGCACAGTGGAACGCTGCCGTGCGTTCCCATCGGGCTCCAGGGGACACCATTTCTGGGGACGCTTTGAAACTGTTCCCAGAAATGGTGTCCCCTGGAATCTGATGGGAACCCGATGGGAACGCTCGGTGGCAGTAGCGGCGTTCCACTGTGCAGTAAACTAGAATTCTGGGCCCCTTCGGGTTCCCATCACGCTCCATGCTCGCCCCCGTTAGAATGCACTGGGGAACGTTTTAACCCCATTGCGATAATCTCTGTCATGCAGTACCGTACTGTTTTGGCTGCTTGTCAGAAGCTAAAAGAGATGGGGCCAGCCTAACTTCCTTGGGTAGGGAGTTCCACAAATAAGGCTCTACAACAGAGAAAGCCCTCTTGTGTGCACCCACCAACCTAACTGCAAGAGTGTTGGGGTATACAACAGGGCTTCCTCTGAAGATCTCAAATGTCTGGCAGGCCCATATGAAAGGAGGCAATCTTTCAGAAATCTTGGCTTCATGCCATTTAGGGCTTCATAGACAGCTAGCATGGTATAGTGGTTTGAGAACTGGGCTAGAACTCTGCAGACCAGGATTTGATTCCTTGCAGAGCCATGGAAACCCACTGAGTGATCTTGGACAAGTCACACACTCTAGGCCTCAGAAAACCCCTTGGTGCCTCAGGGTCACCATAAGTCTGAAACAACTTGGAGGCATACAACAACAACAACAACAACAACAACAACAACAACAACAAGGCTAGTATTTTAAATTGAGCTCAAAAGCAAATTGTAAGCCAGTATAGTTCTTGTAGGATTAGTGTTATATGATGAAATTCATGGGGTCGCTATACATCAAGAGGCAACATGTAGGCATGTATACACACACAAAGGGCACAGCTGACACCAGTTTGGCTGCTGCATTTTGCACTAGGGGCAGCTTAAACACTTTTCAAGGGCAGCCCCACATAGAGCATATTGCAGTAGTCTAATGGAAAGGTAACTAAGGTATGAGCCATTGGGGGTAGTTCTGTCTTCCTCAACAAAGGGTGCAGCTTGCACACCAACCGAAGCTGGGCAAAGATGCTCCTGGTCACTGCAGCAACCTAATTTTCCAGGAGCAGTGCTGGGTCCAAAAAAAACACTCCAAGCTATAAACTTGATCATTCAGAAGTAGAGCAACCACATCCAAAACAGGCTGTGATCCCACTCCCTGGTTGGTTTTCCAGCTGACCAGTTGAACTTCTGTCTTGTCTGGATTAAGCCTAAGGGCCTTTTTACACTGAGCTCAGAAGTAGGGTGAGTGCGCATTGGCTGATGCGTATTCACGTTATATTGCGCTGTATTTTCACACCTGGGTTGCCTTCCAAATCGAGGGGTTGCGGAGTTGGTCTGAATCGGGGGTAATTAGCGTGATGCGTATTCAGGCAAAGTGAGGCAAGTGCAGATTGGATTACCACACCAGCCCAATACAATGTGTATTGACCGATTCGCATCGGCAGCCTTGCACATGCTCTGTGGGGCTCTGAACGGGTCGCAGCCTTTTAAACTTCCGGGGTGAAGAAGGAGGTCACTGTTTTGCGCATTATATCGTGAGAATTGCTGCACACACACACACACACACACACACACATGCACACAACAGAAAAGAGCGCATATATATATATATATATATATATATGCGCTCGAGTTATAAAGCGACAATAATAACATAATAAAAACGCGAAATGCTTATTCCCCCCCCCCCCCCCCAAAAGATTTCAGCCTTATCTTGGCCAATGGAAAAATCGCTCCCCAGCCCCGGCGGTTCTCCTGAAAGCAGAAAGGGCCACTGAGAGGAAATTCCAGAGCAGCATCATGGGAAATTTGTAACCCGGTGGTCTTGTGCTGGTCTTCAGGAGGATCAGCAGATTGGATTTACACACCAGCCCAAACAGCAGAGGTTTTGAACTGACCATCAATGTGGATCCCGTCAATCCACTAATTTGGTGGACTTGCCAAAACGAGGAGCCAGCTGGCTTCAATTGAGAACCCCTGCAGAAGGAGGACACAAGGGGTCCCCATGGAAAGCAACCAGGTGTGAAAATACAGTGCGATATAACTTGAATACACATCGGCCAATGCACACTCACCCTACTTCTGAGCTCAAAAAATCCCAATGTGAAAAGGACCTCTATTCACCTCAAATTGAAACTAGTTCCTCGCCCTCACTTCCTTTTTTTCAGCATGCAGTATAGATATAGATGCATGCAGCATATGTAAACCTCTGTTCTTTTATTCAATCTGTTCATAGATCCAGCAAGACTGGGAAAAAGCTGTTAACACAGCAAAGAAGGAATCCATGCCGTAATCTCTTCTGCATTTGTAAAAGAGTTGAAGAGAGGGGCTAACCTTTTACCTTCACACCTCATTACAGAGGGCACTCAGGCATGGAGGGCACATACTGCAGTAGAAATGGCAAAACCAAGGTCACTTTGCCAATGTGATTATGACACTGATGATGAATTCTTAGTGTGGCTCAAAATGTACAGGGCATTAGGGTGATACTGTAAGCAAGATTCTAAGCAGTTTATATATTACAGCCAAAATTTTCAGCTGTTCAGAACACTGGGAATCTATTGTTATATAATCTACCATCTAATGCCTCTCCTGTGCAGAGAACTCCCATAGTAGACATCCTATTCCCAAAATGCATTTATTATGAAATGATTTGATCAGCTTTGTTCTATTATTAACTCTTCTGAAGTGCTTTTGCACACTGTGCATAATTAATTTATAGGATTTTGTGCCACAGGATATGTGGTTAGTTATGGCCACTAATTTAGCTGGTTTTCAAAAGGGATTAGACAAATGCATAAAGGATAAGTCTATCAATGGCTTTTATTCCTCATGGCTCCATGGAATCTGCTTATCCAGAGGCATTATGCCACTAGATACCATCTGCTGAGGGTGGCATTGGACAGCATGGGAAGGCTCAGGCCTCCATACTTCCTGTGCTAAAGTTGGCAGAAGATAAACATGTTTGGGGAAAGGGAGTTCCATAGTGAAGGTGCCACTACCAAGCAAGCCTTGTCCCTGACAGTCATTCATTTACTCCTTCCCTTGCAAAAAGTGGGATCACTTCTTGGGGTATTCTGATTCCAGGCCAAATGGCCAAAGCTATTGGGAGCCAATGCCACATAGTGGTGGTAACGTCAGACCAGGAATGAGAAGACCCAGGTTCTTATTCTCACTCAGTCATAATGTTGCTGAGTCGGCTTAGCCAACATCTCTGAGCCTGACCTACCTCACAGGGATGTTGTGAGATTAAAATGCAAGAGAGAGGAGAACCAAGTCTGCTCTCCTAGAGAAAACACAAGACATAAAATGCTTCTGAAATGTATTGGAAAGGACTGCCATGAGTTATATGTGATGCATTGTGAGAAGAAGCCTCTGTGAAAATGGAAGCTGCAATTGCAAACACTCCCCGGAATTCAGAACGAGCATCTCAAGGCTTGGAAGTCAGCATGGCATAGTGGTTTGAGCATTGGACTACAACACTGAAGACCCGGCTTTGATTCTCAGCTCAGCCATTATTATTATTATTATTATTATTATTATTATTATTATTATTATTGTTGTTTATTTATATAGTGCTGTAGATTTACACAGCGCTGTACATACAAATAATAAAATTGATGAAAATGAAACTTGCCAATGGCATACATTCTACAAAATACATATAAAACAATAGGTAATGGTACAAGATAGAATTAGATAAAATAATCAGGCAACAATTAAAAACATCAATATCAAATATCAAATCAAATATCAGATAAATAATCACACAATGCCTTGGAACGCTTCCTTGAACAGTATGGTCTTCAACTCAGTTTTAAAACTGGTCAAAGAAATGATGACCCGTGTTCGTGGGGGAAGGAGATTCCAGGAGTGAGGGGCAGCAATTGAGAAGGGACGAATCTGGGATGGGCATTGGAGATCCTAGGCTGGGACAGCAGACCCTGACTACTAGAACAGAGGGTATGAGTGGGAATGTGAGGAGAAAGAAGTTCAGATAAATAAGGAGGGGCCAGCCCATGCAGGGCTTTAAAAGTCAACAACAAAAGCTTATACTGAATATGGAAGGGGAAGGGAGCCAGTGAAGGGATGATAATAAAGGAGAAACATGGTCAAAGCGGCGAGCAGATGTAATAATGCATGCAGATGAATGCTGGACAGAAATTAAAGGATGGAGGTGAGAGAGAGGAAGTCCTGCCAGAAGGAGGTTACAATAATCTAGTCGGGAGACCACTAGAGCGTGGACCAGGGTCTTGGCAGTGGATGTCGAGAGAAATGGACGGATTTTAGCAATATTGTAAAGACAGAATCTACAGGCCTTGGCTGTGGCCTGGATCTGTGGGACAGACAGAGAAGAATAAAAAATGAAACCAAGACTGCAGGCTTCCTAGACCAGTCGAATAGAGACGCTGTCAACAGAAACAGAAAAGGAATATTGAAGGGTGGACTTAGGTGGAAAGCCATGAAAACCCACTGAGTGATCTTGGGCAAGTCACACATTCTCAGCTGCAGAAAACCGCATAATAGGGTTGCCTTAGGGTTGCCATAAGTCTAAAACAACTTAGAGGCACAGAACAACAACAATGTCAAAGCCAGCATCTTAAATTGAGCTTGGAAGCAAATTGGAAGGCAGTGCAGTTCTTGTAGGGCTGGTGTTATATGGTGACATTCATGGGGTCACCATACATCAACAGGCAACTTGTAGGCATGTACACACACACAAAGGGCACTGACACCAGTCTGTCTGCTGTATGTTGCACTAGATGCACCTTTGAAACACTTTTCAAGGACAGTCCTACATAGAATGTATTGCAGTGTTCTAATGGAGAGGTAACTAAGGCATGAACCACTGGGTGCAGTTCTGTCTTCCCAACAAAGGGTGCAGTTGGCACACCAACTGAAGCTGGGCAAAGATGCTCCTGGTCACTTTTCCAGGAACAGTGTTGGGTCCACAAACATCCCCAAGCTACAAACCTGATCTTTCAGAGGTAGAGCAACCCCATACAGAACAGGTTGTGATCCCAATCCCTGGTTGGTTTTTAAGCCTCAGTCTATTCACCTAAAACTGGGTTCCTATCTGGACTCAGCCATGTGAACTGACTGGGTGACTTTGGGCAACTCACACTTTCTCAGCTTCAGAGGACGGCAATGGCAAACCCCCTCTGAATGAAACTTGCTGAGAAAACCCCATGATAGGTTCCCTTTAGGTTAGTCATAAATCAGAAACAACTTGAAGGCACTAAGCAACAACCGTCTAACTAAAAAGATTTCATGTACAGCGCTGTGTAAATTTACAGCGCTTCATAAATCAAGGTTAATAATAATAATAATAATAATAATAATAATAATAATAATAATAATAATCCCAAGATTTATGTTGATTCTAGAGAGCAGTTGCAGAATATAAATCCACCCACTCACTCCTGCCCTTCTTCTGCCTGCACCATGCCTATCATTTCTACCTCTGTTGTTCAAGTGGGTTTGTGGCTGTTTCACTGGGAAAGCCAGTGGAAAGATGGACTTAACAGCTGCCAAGAAACCACTGCTTATGCTCCTCCACTGTGTCCCCAAAGCAAAACTAGACTGCCTGATGGAATTGGGGAGGGAGTGTAAGTGTGGGAGAGGAAAGATAAAGAGAAGTGAATGCTTGGATCCCCACCATGCCCATGGAAGTACTTCCCTCTCTTCTTCTCCCCTGATGAGATGAAAGCTCAACAGCTAAATTCAGCTAAAAGGGATTGAGAAACTGATTTCACATTTAGTGTGCTTCCTTTCTCATTCAGATCACGTATTTTTTATTTAAAAAATAGATAAAAATATCCCCCATTTGTCTTAGCGCTAGCTCAGCTTGAGTATGAAAGGACTAGGCAGATTTTTCACACACACACACAGACACACACACACAGACACACACACACACGCACTGCATCCAGACATTTCCCAGAAAAAGTTACTTTTTTGGACTACAACTCAAAATATGGGAGAACAACATGATACTGTTCAGGGAGTTGTGGTATAAAAAAGTAACTTCTCCAGGCTCTGCTCCATCCCTTTCCATCATCTTAATACTAAATAGCAAACAAAGCTGTAGAACAGAAAGGGGATGGGGTAACCATGCCCACCTCCAGGTGTGAGAGAGGCACATAATACTAGGGCTGGTTATACCACTAGATAGAGGAAGGCAACTGACACAAAATGTTGTAGAGATCTGCACATGCATATGGCCTGTTGTGAATCCTCTAAACAGGAATGCTGCCCATTGTGCAGTTGAAGATATTCCCTTATTAACTGGAGGTACAATTTACATGATTGTTTCTCCCTATCCCCCTTTATTGGGGCAACTGCTATGGCATGTGACTTCCATCTTCTGAACATCTGTAGGATCAGTCGATTTTGACTGTCGAGACTGCCCATTTGCTTGTCCAGGCCTTGGTTATTTCATGCCTGGACTATTGTAATAGCATACCAGCAGGGTCGCCTTCCTGCTTTCTTACTCCTCTGGTTTTAATCCAGAACAGTGCTATCCAGGTTGTTTTAAATCTCCCCAAATACTCACATGTCTCTTCCTCTTGTAGATCCCTGCAATGGCTTCTAGTTCAGGCCAGGGCTCATTATAAGCTTTTGGTCCCAGTATTTAAGACCCTGCGGTTTAACCTCCTCCCCATATTTGGCAGCTTGGCTAGCATGGTATGTACCATCTATGAATTTAAGATCTTCACACAAAGGATTATTGGCTGTCCCGCCAAAACGTACAGCTCTGTCAAGGCTGTGAACCTTTCAGGATCTGGCCCCATGTTTTTGGAACAGCTTTCCTTTGCACCTCCAGCTGGAGGAGGACCTGATCTACTTTTGTAAAGGGTTGAAGACCTTCCTCTTTGACTTGCTGGATTAAGTTGCTGAGCATGGCCGAGATGAGCAGTGACTGAGGAAAATTTTGTTTGTTTTGTTTTAGCATATTATATTATTTTAGTATTTTAGAATTTTATAGTGTTTTATAGTGTTTTATTGTTCGCTTTTTATTCTATATGTTTTGATGTACCACCTTTTGGTGGTAAGGGTGTTATAAATAAGCATTATTTTTATTTTTATTACATAAGAAATAAGAAATGAAGAGGGGGCACTATCTTGTCCTTCACCCCACAAAGCAAAATATCTTGGGTTAGCACACTTCTGTTGCTGATGTTGTCCTGATCTTGCTCTCCGCATTTTCTGCCTCCTCTCTTTCCATACTGTTGTCACTTTGAATGTCTGGCATGTATTCACACATCACTTTCACCCTGTGGGACTCCAGCCAAAAATCAGGCATTGGCTGCTCACTTCTTATGCTGCCAATACAGCTAATCAGGAAATGGGAGATGCAAGTTACACAAGCCAGCTAGAAAACTGAAGGACTGAGCCAGAAAAGCAGGTGTCTGTGGAAGGCCAATGGCACTCCATATCTTACTATATAAACCCCAGCCATTGCTGCAGCTGTTCCATAACCAAAGCAAGTTTTTTTCTGCTCGAATAAATCACTGCTGGCTTTTTAAGGGCTACCTGAGGCCAGAGGGAGAAAGCACAAAGCAATGGAAAGACAAAAAGGAGGAACTGCAGCAGAACAAAGGGTCTTGGGGGGTAAGTAATAGGTCAGAAAAGAAGAAGATCAATATCAACACAGGGGAAAGCTGCCAGAATCTGAGGTGTGCTGTAGCAGAACATTTCCCCCAAGAAGTGTTGTAGTGGAACTAGAGCTTTCAGGGTCAAAATGCTAGGACATTTTTCTCAGAAGAGACAATGTCACAGGTTTCTCTGACTCCTCTGAGTTTAGATGCCAGCCTCGTCTCAGTGAAGGTGGTGGAGGAGTGGAAATGAAATTTCAACCAACAATACATTGTTGTGAGATCTCTCTCTTTGTGTGTGTGTGTGTGTGTGTGCGCGTGTTACCCATGCTGCTCCATATAAATGTTGGTATAAATGATAGCCCTTAATGACCCCTAGATGAACTCTAACAGCCTGTCCACCATTGCCAGCAAGGCATGAGGACACACACCCCTGAGGGGCACCCACATCATCATATCTAGGGAGTCGCATAAGAGGATTATCATATGACCAGGAAGAGCAAATGTTTGCCTTGCCTGAGGCTCTTGCCCCCTCCCAGGATCTGTTGTTCGAGCAGCTTAAGACCACTAAGACAATCAGACAGGGACATCCAGGTGAAAAGAAAGTAATTAAACATCTTTGTTCTCACCATCAAGCACCTTTGCCAGAAGCAAGATTTTGTCTATAAATACTCCCAGATTTGCCTGTTCACTGGGCCAGTCTGGATTTCAGGGGGAAGCTGTGTCCCCTTGAACCCTGACCTGACTCCTGGCCCCTGACTCCTGGCCAGTCATTCCATGGCTGAGCCTCATGCCATCCTCATCATATTCCATTTGGATTCCTGGAGGGAGTCTACATTCTGGTATGTATCACCCCAGTGATGCCTAAAATCTTATTCCATGCTAACCTATGCTTTTCCTGAGCATTGTATGTGTGTGTGTATGCTAGTAAATCGTATGTGTTTTCCCCCATTATAAATAAATTGGTTATTAATTCTAGAAGTCTGTCTCAGCTCCATTTATTGGGATCCCCTGGTCTACTCCGTATACACAACGGAAGACGATTCTGCAAGGGCCGTCGTAGCAGGCCCTCCTCTTGCAATATTTGAGCTAATAACAACAATAATAAAATTCCCCTAAACGGACCCTTGGCTACACACACACACTCATTCATGCAAACACACACAGACAGATAGATCAGGTTATGGATGCTTCATTGCTCTGGGGCTGGGAACCTCACGGTGAGTTGTGGCTCTTCAGATGTACCTGGATTCTAACTCCTATCATCCCTGACTTGGTCATGCTGGATGAGGCGATGGCAGCTAGTGTTCAACAATAGCTGGAGGGGCCACAGTTCTTCTAGCTTTCTCCTGCTTATTTGGCTGCATATTTCCCGAGCTGCCCTGCTTGTCTTATCATCTTATCTGTCACTTTCAATTCATGCTGCCTCTCTGATTTTGAACTTCTGTGTGTCAGTGGACTTGTTCCTTCCTCCTTATTCATCACCATAATCTAGAGACACTGAGTTGGATCCATTCCAAGTCAGTCATAATTGGAGGTTACCACTGAAATCAATGGGGTAGGCTACTCCTCAATGAAGTCTTATTGATTTCAGTGGGTCTCCTCTACATATGAGTAAAACTTTATATGCCTTTGCTGATCCAATATATCTGAATTTGGGCCTGAAAATCCAAGGAAAATGAGGAATTATGGAAGGTAAGTTCTAAGCAAGCAGAGGCGGGATACAAACCGCCGCTTTGTGGCGTTCCCCTGCCGGCGCCATTTGCTCCGCGAGGGAGCTGCAGCATCCAAACCGCGCGGCTCCCGCGCGGAGCAAAAAAGAAGCTCCATTTCGGAGCTTCTTTCTGCGGTGCACGGATGACGTAGCGAAGCGCCAAGGGCGCATTCGCTACGTCATTAGCGCTGCGACACGTCTGGACGCTATGCGTCCAGTATGTAAAGATGGCGCCGGCCATGTAGAAGGGCCGGCGCCATCTTGTACATATTGTATACGTACTAGGGTTAGGGGGCTGCGGAAGCACCGCCCCTTCCTAACCCTAGTACGTATACAATACGTACTATATGGCGGTGTGTATCCCGCCAGAGTTTGTTTTATTGCACAACATTGTCCTGGATCATAAGGCACATTGCTTAGGCATCAGTCATATAGCTCTCAATTTCTTGGCTTTGGGGAGCTTGAGCGAAGATGAGATATAAGAGACTGGCCTTAACTGGCAGGGCTCTGTGTCACAATGGTATACATATGTCTATAGCATAGTGAACAAAATGGAGATGCTGAGAAACCATGAGTACATCCAGACAATACAGTGGTGAGAGGGCTGGGCAGAGCTATCTAAGGAAGGAAGGAGGATCTCCTGATTGATCCAGTTTGGGCCTATTTTGGTCTTACTGAATTTACATGCAAAGCAATCAGAGAGATTGTTTTTGAAATCCTGCAGAGAAGCGTGCCAAGAATCTTCCTCTTAGCCAAGAAGGAACATTTTAAAGAAAGAAAAGCAGTTAGCATCAGCCCCCACTGCAGGTTCCAAAGGTCAAATCAAAACTAGATTTTTCCTGGAGTGGCTTTTTATCAAAGAAATTGAAAGGCTGATGTAAACATTTTTTTTTATATTGGTCAAGTGCTGATGCCTCTACCGATAGTAATCTGATTTGTAAAGATAAATGGTTTCATTATGACTGTAAACATACAGTTTTCCTAATGATTTACAGTAATTTTATTGTTAACTTGTTTGGCCAGGTGAATTACTCTGGTGGTTCTTTCCTTTTCTGACCTTTCTGTTTCTGAACACACTATCAAGATCTTTCAGCTGGATATTTCACAATGATTATTGTTTACCAAAGGCACCATATCCTGTCTGTTCTTTGAAGCTAAACAGGATCAGCTATGGTTAGTACTTAGACGGGTGACCACCGATACATATCAAGTGATGTAGGATATATTTCAGAGGAAGGAAATGGCAAAACTACCCCTGAGTATTCCTTGTCTAAGAAAACCTTATGAAATTTATGGGGTTGCCATAGGGTGACAGGTGACTTGAAGGTACTGATTTGCACCATTTCATTCAGGCAATGCTTTTAATGTAATTTGCTTGATAAACTAGTGATTTTTCTATCTGTAGATTTGGTGTGTGTGTGGGAGTAGCAACCCTGGCCAGCTGCCTAAAGATATATGTCCCTATCTATGGAGAATGTGAAGGCAGAAAAGGGAACAGCAAAAAGGATCTGCCTGGCTGGTCTTTTGCCTTGGGAGAAAACATTCTATATGTAGATGAATGCCTATCTAAACACACACACACACACACCAAATGGGGAGAAATATATTCTCAGTGTAGAAGCAGGAAGAACAAGGTGGGAGGAATCATAGAATAGAATCATAGAGTTGGAAGAGACCACAAAGGCCATTCACTCCAACTCCCCGGCCATGCAGGAACTCACAATCAAAGCACTCCCAACAGATGAAAAGCCTTCAAAGAAGGAGACTCCACCACATTCTGAGGCAGCATATTCTACTGTTGAACATCTCTTACTATCAGAAAGTTCTTTCTAGTGTTTAGGTGGAATCTCTTTTCCTGTAGCTTGAATCCATTGCTCCATATCATGGGATGATATCAGACAGGAGGAATGTCTCCCAATTTTGGGGGAAAAAAGAAAGTAGGACCAATTAGAAAATGAACACTATTATGCGAATGGTTGTCAAATGCACAGAAGAACACAGCGCTCACCCCAAAGCCAAAGTAGTGCGAATGCAAAAGAAGTTATATGAGTACATACCCTTTGTAGTCTAGAGTTCGAATTAGCATCCCTGCACATGTGCAGTGAGGGCAGAATCAGATCGTGACCTTTTAACACTTCCGGCGGGGCTTGCCTCCGGTTCCTGTGATTTTGCCTTGTTTCACGTTATTTGTTCATTCATTACCCTTTATTTCACGGTATTATGCAATTCACATTACTTGCTTATTCATTACCCTTATTTCATGTTACTTATTTACTCATTCATAACCCTTTATTTTACGTTATTTAGGCAATGCACTTTATTTGTGCATTCATTACCCCTCATTTCACATTATTTAGGCAATTCACCAACTCAAAATCAGTCCAAAGCAACCTTATACTTGGTTTGAGCATTGGACTATGACTTTAGAAGGAGGGATGGAATCCCACTGTGTGACCTGGTGCAAGTCACACTCTCTCAGCCTCCTCAGAAAATGGCAATGGCAAACCCCATCTGAATAAACCTGCCAAAAAAAACCCAAAAAGCGGGCTGGGGGACTCCAGATGGTTGTGTGTGTGCCTTTAAGTCTCCAGCTATGGGGAGAATGAAGGAGTCCCTCTCATTTGGGAGAGCTTTGCTGCAGTGAAGTTGTGGGGGGCCTGGGTCCTCTTTTCATTTGGGGGTCCCATTGAAGGCAATGGGGCTGCCATCTTGCATGAGTCAAAGGAGAAGGGGGAAAGGGGAGGAGAAGCTGGGCAGGAACCAGAGCTGGCGACTAAGGCTACATCCACACTGGAGAAATAACCCAGTGTTGCACCACTTTAACTCTTTGTAGTTCAAGGCTATGGAATTCTGGGAGTTGGAGTTGGTTGTGAGCCCAGAGCGATGCCCCTGAGAAGACCCCCCATTCCCCAGGCTGCCCCACTCCATCCTCCCCCAAAGGAGGAGGAATGGGGGAAGAAGAAGAACTCTTTGGGGCTTATACAAAAGGGGAGGGGTTTCTCTCTTTTTGAAGCCTCCCTGGCCCTGGAGGGAGGGTGGCAAAAAGGTCCCTGAGGGGCACAAGGGGCCAGAAGCAGGGCAAGCCCCAAGCCCCCCGTTTTGGGAAGAGAGAGCTTGCAGGACGCTTCATGGAGAGCCACTCGTTCCTGTCAAAAACAGCTGCTTTTCCTCCCGGCTGCCAAGGAAGACCTAGGAGCCCCAGAAGCCAAAACAAAACAGAGGATCATGGGAATTGATGTGGGGCGGGGGGTGGGGGAATACCAGGGCCACAGCAGACATGTATAGTATATCACACAAAACTACATCGCACTGAATGCAAAGTAGCCTGGGAATAGGATTTGTGAATTTCCTAGTTCACCAAATTTACTTAAGTGTGGATTGATGCATGATTGAGTTTGGAGCGTGTTTGGAATGCCATTGAATGCGTCTCATAACCTTTAGTGCAATAACGTGAATACCCATGATTGGATTATACTTCCAATTTCAGTCATGTGATAACGACCATAGTGTCTGGAGCAGTAGAAAACAAGCTTGCAGCCATCTTCAATATGACATCCTTTCAAATATTTAAACATGGCTATCATGTCACCTTCTAACCTTCTTTTCCCCAGGCCTAACATACCCTAACATAACATCCTCATAGGGCATGGTTTCCAGACTTTTTTTGATTAAGTGGGATATAAATATTATTATTATTTTCACTATTTTGCCACCCTCCTCTGGACACTTGTCAATATCCTTCTTGAACAGTGAACACAATATTCCAGGTGAGATCTGTCTACAACAGAACAGAGTGGTACTATTACTCCCCTTGAAAGAAAGCAGTAGTAAACCTGGCTCTCTCCAAATGTGTTAGAGTATATCTGCCATCATGCTCATCCAGCCAGCCCAGTGGGGGTGGAAGATGATGTGATAGGAATAGCTGTTCAGCACATCTGGATGGTGTCAAGCTGAGGAAAGTTGGGTTAACACTTTTCCATGCTGTCAGCAACAACATGAAAGCTGGACAGAGAAGAAAGCTGACAGGAGAAGGATCAATTCATGTGAAATTCGCTGCTGGAGCAGAATTCTATAGAAACTATGGACTTCCAGGAATAAATGGTACTAATCGGAGGCCAAATCAAGCCTGAACTAGAAGTCAAAATGACTATCATACATTGGACAGATCATTAAACAAAAGAGATCACAGTTAGTAAAATGAAAGGCAGTAGTAGAAAGAAAAAGCAATATTACAGAGGCGTTTATCACACTGAGGTTATTGAAGCTAAGATCAGGGGTGACTGCGGGTCGAATGATGTGAATTGACGTTATAACGTGACTGTTTTATCACACCTGGTTGCCCTTCTGAATTGAGGGGGAATCGAATCCAAGGCAAGTCACTTGATGTGGATTCAAGCAAAGCGGAGTGAGTGCAAATTGTATTACCACACCGGTACATACCATGCGGATTCATCGATTCGAATTGGGACCCTTGCACATGCTCAGTGGGGCTCTGAAGGCATCCTGAACCTTTGCACTTCCGGGGTGAAGAAGGGAGCCTGGCTCCACTTTCACGTGAATGACAGCTTCACCTTTCTTCCTCCCTTCTATTTTCCCATCCCTGGCAGCCAAGTTCAAAGGAGTCCTCCGTGTCAGAGCCCCCATCCATTTCAGCCACATCGACATCTGTCCTCTTGTCATTCTCCTCATCTACATCTCTCCTTCCCTTTGTAACAGTTGCCTTCTCTTAGGGATTATCTCTGGGGAGATAATCTGGTTTAACTCCACTTTAACTGTCCTGGCTCAGTGCTATGGAATTCTGGGAACTGTAGTGTCCTGAGACATTGAGCCTTCTCTGCCAGAGAGCTCTAGTGCCTCAGCAAACTAATAACTTAAATTATTATTATTATTATTATTATTATTATTATTATTATTTTAAAATAATAAATTATTATTATTTTAAAAATACATTATTATTATTATTATTATTATTATTATTATTATGGGACTTGGAGTTTGTTGTGGGGTCCTTGGCTCAAGGCTATGGAATTCTGGGAGTTCCATCTCTCCCTCCAGCCTCCTGTTTCTTTCCCTTCAGATCTGTCATCTGGACCTACTCTCCATCCCTAGGCTCACGTGAATGATAGGGAATGTCACCTATCTCTAAATGCCCCCTGCTTCATCCCAATGTATCACCCACTGGCAACATTATTGTTATTGTTATTATTATTTTGCAGTGAAAGAATTTTATTATTATTAATAATAATAATAAATTTCTTTCACTGCAAAATAATCAGTGTAGAAACTGCAGTTCCACTTGGAAGTAAATCCTGCCTCCACCTTGGCCCCACTTTGGAGGACGTCCTGCCCCCACCCCCAAAGAGTCCTTTAGAAACTTTACTAACCCCACTCTCTTTCCCCCCCTCTCCCCCCCAATATCCCCCCTCCTCGCCAGCATGTCTCCTGTCCATGTTAAAATGTGAAGGCATTCATTCAGGGGGGAGCACCGGAAGCAAATGGTGCAAAATTGCAGCACAGCATAATGGGAAATTTGCAGCCCAGGGGTTTTGCGGTGGTGTTCCAGAGCACAAGCAAATTGGAATTCCACACCAGCCCAATCAGCAGTGAATTTGAACTGAGCCTCAATGCGAATTCCGTCAACTCACTTTTTAGCAGACTCCCCAAAATGAGGAGCCAGTAAGGGTTCAGTTCGGAAGCCCCATGGAAGCCCCGCACAAAGAGCTCCCATTGAACGGAACCAGGTGTGAAAATACTTTAACATCAAATTTGCATCTCTTGATTCACATTCGCCCTGAATCTGAGCTGGAAAAACCCCGTTTGATAAATGCCAGATGGAGAAATTCAGCCAAGGAAGCCACAGCACTAAGTCTGCAAGACCTGAGCAGAATTGTAGATAACTGGGGCTTTATGAGGTCTTTCATTCACAGGGTCACTATAAATCAAAGATGACTTGAAACAAAGGAGGAGGAGAAGAAGGAGAAGGACAAAGTATAAACAAACTAAGGAGAATGGAATTCGTGGGAGGATGCATGTGATTTGGGGAATAAAAATAGTCAGTAAGGGAAACCTTGAGCAACCCCCTTGTCCTATCTGATTCCTTTGCTCAAATTATTATAGGGATGGGCAGAGTGCAGCCCTTGAAATGATGCTGGAATGCTGTTCCCATTATTTCTTATCATTGGCTGTGCAGTCCAGGGATGTTGCAGTATGGATGTCTGGGGGGCTGCATTCTGTCTACTTCCAGTTTTTAGGCTTTTATCTTGAGTCCAATGTGAATACCTTCCTAGCAGTTTTCAGGAGTCAATAAAAGCAGTAACATTATGTCCATGCTGACAGGGAGATTCCGGGGCCTGTAGTCATAAAGAATTTGGAACACTGTTAAGCAAAAGCAGAATAGGATTCACTTTGGCTGGTGCCTAAAACAGCAGAAATTATGTCAAGTGAACATGTCTTCGTCAATGTGCACAATGACAAGTAGGGATGAAGATGTTGCTTGCTGCAAAGTAGACAATGTTGCTCATTGTCCTCTTCATCTTCACATCTTCATCTTCATCTAGTTAGCCAGAAAGGTCCACTGGACTTGGTTACTTATGGGACAAGATTTAATCAATGCAGTTGAAAGCCAGGTAGGTGCTGTAAAAATAGACACGAGATAAAGGTGAATACTGCAATATGATCATTTGTAGCACTGCAGTGTGCATCTATGTGTGTTGTGTGCTTTCAAGCAATTTCTGACTGATGGCGATCCTAAGGCGAACCTATCATGGGTTTTTCTTGGCAACAGTTCTTCAGAGGAGGTTTGCCATTACCCTCCCCTTAGGCTGAGAGCATGTGACTTGCCCAAGGTCCCCAGTGGGATTCATGGCTGAGCTGGAAATCGAACCCTGGTTTCCATAGTGGTAGTCCAACACGCAGACAATGATAAAATATGGTATGAGATAGACTCTAGTTTAGGTAATTTCCTATCATCTCCTGTAAATGTAAAACTAGAACTTACAGTATACCAGAATTTTGTGTTTTCAAAATGGAGAATCAAACATTATTGCTTTCCCTTTTCCCAGCAAGCATAGCTGCTAGTCTGGATAAAATCAGACTAGTTCATATCACTTGGATGAACCCCATATCACTTGGATTAACCCCATTTGAGTCTGCTGTACCGTCCTCATTACAGTTGAATACATCTTCTTGCCAGTTTTCTTTTCAGTAACATCCTGCCTGATGAAGAGATCCAAAGATCTTGAAAGCATGTACACCTTTTTGTGTTTTTATAGTTGTCCTTATAAAGGTGTCATCACAATACAGGCTCTGGATAGTTTCCTTTTCTCTTTGTGCTATGGTTAAAAGGACAAAACAAATGCTGATGTGAAGCATGGTAATGATTTTGTACATATCCCTCCAGTGAAAGAAGTGCACATGTAAAGTTGTCTAGCCTATCTGTGCCATTGTGGTTTTAGTCATGAGAACCCATTATCCCCATTAAATCTCAGTGACAAGGATATTCACTGAGGGGATTTGAATTGCGTGAGAATATCTAAATAACTCATGGGGCTGTGGTGGATAGCATAATAAAAACAACAGCACAAGGCATAGCAACAAGGGAAATGTTGGAGACAGTAGGAAAGAGACTGAAAGATAAAGCAATTTATGGAGCTTGACAGACTGCTCTGAAAGGGCAGGCTGGAGCCACCCATTTTTGCTTCTGAAGGACACCACAGCAGCCAAACCATGTACCCTCCCTCCACACCAAAAAGAACCCACTAAAAGCGGGTTCTTTTTGGTGCATGCAGCAGATGCCATGAGTGCACCATGTGGATGGGAGGCTGCTGTTATGGTGCTGCACCGCCTCCGTGCACTAGGGCTCAGAACCATGCGGTTGCTCCGCAATCCTGAGCCCTAAAATCAGCTCCAGACTGCCACTTTCCAGCAGTCTGTACCAGGCCTATGTTACCTCTAAATAAACTTACTGTATACCCATATTTGGAAGCCCAAACCATAGTTTTTGATCTTGATCATCCCAGCTCAAAAAGGATATCATAAAAATTAGAAATAGTGTTAGGAAAAAACAACCCAAATGCCCGAAGGGTGGAGCACTTTTCTTGTGTAGCAATGGTAAAATGTGGAGGGCTTTTTAGTTTTGGTGAGGAGAGAAGATAACTAAGGAGAGAAATGATGGAGTTTTACAAAGCCACAGAGAGTTCCCATCGTTGTTGTGTGCCTTCAAGTAATTTATGATTTATGATGACTCTAAGTCAACTCTTCTCTTATTCTTGGCAAGATCTGTTCAGAGGGAGTTTGCCTTTGCCTTTCTTTGAGGGCATGTGACTAACCCAAGGTCAACCAATGACATGTTCATGGCTGAGCAGGGATTTAAACCCTGGTCTCTAGAGTCGTAGTCTGATGCCCAAACCACTACACCACTCTGGCTCTTTTTATTAAAGTTTATTTATATCGCACCATAAGTGTTACATAGCGCTTTACATAATCATCAAAACAATAAAACTTGCATATGGCGAACAATCTAAAGCCCTAGATGAGAGCCAGTGTGGTGTAGTGGTTTGAGCATTGGACAGTGACTCTGGAGATTAGAGTTTGAATCCCATCTTGGCCATGAAAACTCAAGTCAGCTTCAGAGGATGGCAATGGCAAATCCCCTCAGAAACTACTTGAAGGCAAACAGCACACACAAAAGGGGATTGAGAGTGCTTCAGACTCCACTGCTCCACTACTCCACCCCAGCCATTCCCTCTCCTGGAAGAAGGAGCAGTGGCATGCCATATGGCTTGACCAGAACCCCTTAAACTGGCCTTAAAGTCCTTGGTTGGTAAAAGACTAGGGTTCTCTTACCAGTAGGATGAGGATTCAACTACTTGTCCAATCAGCTTCTGAACATGGAGTGGGGCAGGGCACCTTTTTGTCCTTTGTCTCAGGCAGCAAAATGCCCCGAGCTGATTCTAGCCAGTAGATACAGGCAAGAAAAAAGAAAGTGAGTTTTCATGTGACACACAAACACATTTTTGGAAGAATTTGCTGCCACATGAAGGAGTGGAGGCTCCTGGCTTAGGTAGCATTTCAAGGGACATTAGAGAAATTCATGGAGGACAAACCTAGTAATATCTATCAGTGGAACTGGCTTATAATGGCTGTGTGGGACTTTGGGGTTCAGAGGCAGTGAGCCCTTGAAGACCAGTTGATGAGGGATAAACAATGGGACCCCAATGTTATCCTCACACCCAGCTTTGGTGTGTGTGTGTGTGTTCCTAGTGGCATATGTATTGCTATTGGTGGAAATCAATGATGGCCAAATGTGCCCTCATAATAATTACCCTTTTTGATCTGCAGGGAGAGGCAGGAAATATAAATTATTATTATTATTATTATTATTATTATTATTATTATTATTATTATGTTTATCATGTGGGACAGATTCTGTGCAAAAACTAAATTTACACTGGAAAAAACCACATAAGTGAGTAGATTTTCAGATTACGTCAGGGGCTGATCCAAACAGAAAGTTGACAAAACCCACAAAACTGGGTTAATTTTCACACAACATAAGGGTTACTAAATATTAACGCAACATTAACCCAAATGGAAAGTAGACAAAACCCGCTCCTTTTTACTTTTGGAAAATCCCAAAAGTAAAAAGGAGCAGGCTTTGTCGAGTTTCTGTTCGGGTTAATGTTGCGTTATTGGTTATTAACCCCAAAGTGTCTGAAAATCAACACAAGTGAATGGGGCTTGAGCATATGCGTTTTTTAGCTTACGCGGGGTGGTCCGGAATGGATCCCCCGCGTAAGTCAAGGGTCCACTGTAATTTGTAAGCTGCCTTGAGTATTTAGTAAAATGGCCACCTGGGTATAAATATATAAGTAAGCAAATAAATGCATAAATAAATAAAACCAATAAAAACCACCTTGGGAGTGAATCCTCTTGAACTCAGTGAGACTCACGTCTGAGTAAATATCGATGATTGCTCTGCAAATGTCCTTTGAGCATAAATGGCAGGGAGGTATTACAGTTGTTATTTTAACAAAGAAATTGATCACTACACTGAAAGCAGATAGTAAAAGGACTACTTTTGATTGACAACTTTGTGGAAACAGAAACAACCATGTGGTCCTCTCTTCCCTTCCCTACCAGTGATTCCAGTGAGGGCATTGAACTGTGCAACATTGCCACCTGCTGACAAAACACAAAAAAGTACCCTGCATTTTCAGCTGAGGTCTACTCATTGGCCTACTTAATAATGTTTTTAATCATACAATCAATTTATATAACAAAGACTCTTCCTGTTTGATCACCTCCTCCCTTTCCACCCTATCCATTCTTATATGCAACAGTCACTCACTCTGCCTCTCCAGATTGGCCTTTTAACTGGGGATTGATTAATGATTGAATTGAAATATATACCTTCGTGGTCAGAAGGTACTCTCAAGATTTTACTGCTAAAATGTCACAAAAATATTATATATCATCCAAGTGCATAGAGGAAGTCTGAACCACAAAGTACCTACAGAGGCTAGCTGCTCTGATTTTGAAAATAAAACCTGACTTCATTTGATTTTGTGCATGTTTGTGTCTGATTTGCTTGGTTGTTTGTCTTTTCCTTCCTCCATACTCTGAAAGGAGGAGATCAACTCCAGAAAGGATGCAAAGGGAACTTGTAGTACTGAGGCTAAAGGAGCTACAAGACCCTTTTGCATACTGATTTTCCAGACTAATGTGTCTATACCTTTGAATTCCAGAAGGGATGCTATAAATAAGAACGAAACAAAAATAAAACTCTGCATGACTATTGGTACTCTGGTTTTCTAAGCACATCCTTATCCCAGCCACCCCAGAAGTGGACCTAAACACTTCTGGGCTATTCTTTTGTGTGAAACCAAGGCTCATGGTATACTCTACAAAAAAGAAAAATAATAGCATTTTAAGTTACAATGTGTTAGGATTTGGTGATTGCATAACACATTGTAACTTAAAATGCTATTATTTTTCTTTTTTGTAGAGTATACCATGAGCCTTTGTTTCAGACAAAAGAATAGCCTATGTTTAGGTCCACTTCTGGGGTGGCTGGGATAAGGATGTGCTTAGGAAACCAGAGTACCAATGAGGTCCCTTCTTTCTCCTCCCCATTGTTCCTATATCATAATCCCCACACACCCAATATAACAGGGCTAGAAACTGTGCAACCCCTCTAGATTAGTGGTTCTCAACCTTCCTAATGCTGTGACCCTTTAATACAGTTCCTCATGTTGTGGTAACCCCCAACCATTGAGTAGCACTGTCTCAGTTCCTAAGACCATTGGAAGTATGTGTTTTTCAATGGTCTAAGGCGACCCCTCTGAAAGGGTTGTTCGACCCACAGGCTGAGAACCACTGCTCTAGATGTTGTTGAATTGCAGTTCCCGGTAGCCGTAGCCACCACAGACAATGGTGAGAACTGCTGGGAACTGAAGTTAAAGAACATCAGAAGGTTCATGCTCTTCCTACAGCTGTACTGGAACAGCTCCTGTCTACCCAGAGTAGTCTGAATTTTCTGATCCTTGTGGCCAAAACAAAAATGGAAAAAAAAAACCTGATTTCCTTACAACATTTTTATTTTTGCCTATTGGACATATTTTTTTAAATGTTGTTAGTCTGTTTTGCTAGACCAGTGGCATCACTGGGTGGGTGCAGGCCACCCCAGGTGACACTTTACAGAAGGGGTGACACCCTTGTGAGCTCCTCCTCCTGCTGTGGCTGAGGGGTGAGCGTACCCCTTGTGGCTTCATTGGCAGGCTGGCTCTTTCCCCAGGGAGGTTGCTGGGCTGGCGATGAAGCCATGAGGGGCAAGGCTGCTGCCGCCACCCCCAGAAGCTCTCCTCTGCACCGAGTATCTCCAATAGATGTCATTATAAATGTTATACAGGGGTACCCCGGGTTACGAAATTAATTCGTTCCGCCGCCGCTTTCGTAACCCGGAATACTTCGTAAGCTGAAAAAGCCATAGGCGCTAATGGGGAAAAGCCGCGATTTCATGTGAAATAGCGCCGAAAAGCACCAAAAAAATTTTCGTAACCCGAAATAAACTTCGTAACCCGGAACAGTTTTTTTGAATGGATTTTTTTCGTAACCCGGAAATTTCGTAAGGCGGCGCATTCGTATCCCGGGGTACCAGTGTATATGTTATTATAATAAAATAAAATAAAAATCCCATAAGCATCTCTCCCCATCCTTGATTGTAAAACAGTAATAACAAGCTGACAAAATGTCCAGAGGAGGACAGCCAAAATTATGAAAGGTATGAAAACCATGCCCTATAAGGAGCGACTTAGGGAACTGGGTATGTTTAGCCTGGGGATGAGAAGGTTAAGAGGGGACATGATAGCCATGTTTAAATATCTGAAGGAATGCCATAGTGAAGATAGAGCAAGTTTGTTTTCTGCAGCTCCAGCAATTAAGACCTGGAGCAATGGATTGAAACTACAGGAAAAGAGAATCCACCTCAATAATAATAATAATAATAATAATAATACTAATAATAATAATAAGTTTTATTTATGACCGCTATTCCGCGTTGATCATAGCAGTGTACAAGTAAAAAATTGCCATGACAAATACAAAGTACAATCAAATATTTTAAAAGAAATAATTGATATTTTTTAAATTAATATCAATTTTTCTTTTTAAAAATTTTTGATTGTACTTTGTATTTGTCATTGCAATTTTTTACTTGTACACGCTATGATCAACGCGGAATACGGTCTATAAATAAAACTTATTATTATTATTATTATTATTTATTATATTATTATATTTATTATTATTGAGGAATGTTGTCTTCCAGGCGAGGCCTGTTGTTGCGGCCTGGCCTTCTCTCCCCTCCATAGATGTGGCCAGGAGGAGGGCTCTTTGTCTTCAGGCCAGGCCTCTCTCCCCTCAACATTAGGAAGACTTTCCTGAGAGTAAGAGCTGATCAGCAATGGAAACACTGCCTCAGAAGGTGATGGAGTCCCCTTTTTTGGAGGTTTTTAAATAGAGTCTGGATGGCCATTTTGTGTGTGTGTGTGTGTTGTTGTTGTTGTTGTTGTTGTTGTTGTTTTTATTGTGTATTCCTGCATGGCAGAGGGTTGGACTGGGTGGCCCTTGAGGTCTCTTCCAACTCTTTGATTCCAGCTGCTGATTAACTAATTATGTATTTGCTGCCATTTCTGACAATTTAAACCTGCCCCTAAAGCAGCCTCCTCACTTGGCCTAACAGTAGGGCTGGCACTGCTCCCTTATTTAGTCCCTTTACTTCCCAGCTCCCTTGTCATAACTAGCACCTGGGCTGTGATGTCACAAAGAAATGATGTCACAGGATCTGTGTAGCTTAACATTACTGATGGCTCTCATCCCTAATGGCACTAGCATCTCAGAGCCAGAGGGAGCAGCCCACTTTCTTGACAGTGCACTACAGGACCTACTGCTGATGCTCTTGTGGAATGACCTAAAAGAATATGAAGGCCTTGGAAAAGAAGAAAGAATACCCCAAGGTGCCTCATATTTTATCATTTCAAATATTTTATAGGACTAATACATCCCACTTATTTCATTGCTTTGAGTTTTATTTTCATGCTCATATTATTTTATCCTAGGTTTAAATGGTTACATTTAATTATTCTCCCTTCTCTTAATGGGATTCTTGTAATCCTTTAAAATTATTGTTTTTGTGTGGTTGTTGTATTCAGTTTGATCTGATAGCACCCAAAAAACTTTCACTGCCTCCGCCCCTAAATTGTGGAATGGGCTGCCAGAAGAGATCCATCTTATTACCACTTTTGACGCTTTTAAGAAGGCAGTCAAGACGGAGCTCTTCCAGCAGGCCTACCCATCTGATCCTGTTTAAGATATCCATCCATCAATCCTTGACGATGATTCTGTACAATTCTACTGTTATAAAATTTTTGCATCATGATAAGTTAGCTTTTAATTGATATTATTATTGTTGATATGATGTACTGTATTGGATATATTCTTTTTTATTGACTGGATTTGTATGTTTTTATCGGGCTGTAACCCCACCTCAATCCGCAGGGAGAGGCGGGGAAATATAAATTTATTTATTTGTTTGTTTGTTTCATTTGTGGGCTGTATCTGTGTCACCAGGACTTTTCACTATCTGTTATTCTGGTTAGAACTGTTGGAACAAGTAGTTGAACAATATGTGGAGGGCTGCATGATTTCCACACCTGCTCTGAACCTTGGCTGTCTTTGTAGGAGATGGGCTATCTAAGGATGGGCATTCGCCAATGGGAAAAGTCCTTTGGGTTTTCAGCTGATGCTAGACAGGACAAGCTGGTATTGGGTGCAGCCAGCTTGTAATATTGAAGGGTATTTGCAAGTTTTCTGTGGGTTTTCTGGGTATTTGTAAGATTCTTTCTACAGTAGTTCCATGTCTGTCTCTCAGTTTCTCTTTCTGCAATCCATCTCTGCAGGCCATATGAAAGTAGGCCTTCCTAAAATTAGGCCAAAGATTAGATATAGCATGTAGCCACAGATATACTACCTCAGGTCTAGGCAGTTGTCAGAAGACCCATGCCTCTTCTCCTCCAAGTCCAGGTCAAGTGCATGTCTTGTGTAGAGCATGATATAACATTAATGATAGGAACAAGAGTGGGACAAGAGTGGTTGGGTACCCTTAAATACTGATGGGGGCTTTATTCTCATGAAGGCATATTGATTATCACGGCAGATATTTGCTGAGGTCCAAATCCAACTACCTCCAGCTTCTGAGGTGGGTAACTAGCAGGAATGGGTCTTATTGGTGGTGGTGGTCTTATTGGTAGAAGTTCATCCCCATGGCCACTTGTTTGCTGTCCACTTCAAGGATTTTAGATGCTAAGTAATTAATGAGACTGGACTGGGTAATTTATGTCTGTGATGTTTAAAGTATACACTGTTTGGTGGTATTATTAATACACTGGGATTTTATTTGGGCTGGATTCAGACTTAGTCATGCTCCAAGCATAACCACTGAATCCAATAGTACTTGACAAAATGGATCTTGATTAACATAAATCCCATTGATTTCAGCAGGTCCACTCTGAGCATGACTAAATTTGGATCAGACTATTTCTTTTAAAATTATGATGTAGATTGCCTGGAAAACCTTGGATTGGGAGGCATAATGAAAATATTTTAATTAAAAGACATGTTACAATAAACTTACACAATAAATGTACAGTCAAATCCAGTGTGAGTTCAATGGGATTTGGTTTCCAAGTAAGTGCATATGGGATTGTAGCCTCAGGGCATTCAGCAGAAATAAATAGATTATCTTGTCCTTTGGTCGCAAAGCTGAATTACCCATGTTGTTATATGTAGTTTTCTTTATAGCCCTCACCCCAAAAAGGTTTCAGGATACATGTTTTAACAATTATATGAGGAGACTTTTATTCCTAAAGGGCTAATGTAACCTAAATAATATTTATATCTTGAAAACATCAGTACTACTTAGATATAATGTTATTTGTGTCTCATGTTGCTCACCCAGTTACAAACAACTGTGTGAAAAGACCTGTTAAACTCCACCTAGATTACTTATTTACATAGATACATAGATACATACATATTTATTTTCTGCCCTCTGTCTTGAATTATTCAAAGGGTGTCACTCAAAAAAAATGTCACTTTTATTATCTTTACCCTGATTTATGATTTCAAGACAGAAAATGGAAATTATTCAAAGGGCGTCACTCAAATAACCACTGATGCTTCCTGCACCACAGAGTTGGGAAAATCTACTTTGGAAGATGTTGCATTGACAGACCTGCTTTGCCATATAGAAAGTGTGTGATCATTTGTGGGTGTTTTTTTTTCTTTTCTCTTTTCCAGACCAACGATGGGGAGAGTGGTGTATCTCAGACAAACAATCTGGTTTACATAAGGACCAACTTGAAAAAAGTAAAATGCTATTCTGTTCTCTTTCCTAAGAGTTTAAATTGCATGACAAAGCCCATGACTAGCCAGAACAATTTGGAAGGATGCTTATTTCATTCTCAATGAATTGTTGTTAACTGCCATCAAGTTGACATTGGCCCAAAACACACAGGCCAAATAAAGGGGCCTCTGGCAATCTCAGTTTAGTCAACTTGGCTTCTGGGGAGAGCTTGATTTGCAATAGCCCATTTATTTGTCTTTTGGGTAGTTCATGGTATCTGTAGAACTTTTTTCTAGCACCACATTTCAAATGAGTTGATTGTCTTCCTATCACCTTTCTTCACTGTCCAGCTTTCACAATGAAATGACATGGGCAATCCTTATTTTAGTATTCAGTGGTATAACTTGGCACTTCCGGGTCTTATGTAAATAATCTGTGGTCATTATTTTTGTTTTCTTAATGTTCAAGTGTAAACCTGTCTTTGCACTTCTTTGCTTGACTTTCTTCAATAATCATTCCAAGTCTTAGCTATTTTCTGCTAGTAGTTTAGTGCCATCTGCCTATCTTAAACTGTTGATGTTCCTTCTTCCAATTTTCATGTCTCCTTCCTCCCAACCTAATCCTGCTTTACATATATGTTCAACATACAAGTTAAACAGAAAGGGTGATAAAATGCAGCCTTGCCTAATCCCTTGCCAATTGGAAACCATTCTGTTTCTCCATATTCTGTCCTGGCAGTAGCCTCTTGAGTGCCTGTTACATTTCAGGACAATCAAATGTTGCTGAATACCTATTTCTTTAAGAGCTACACATAACTTTTCATGATCTACACAATCTGAGCTCTTGGTTTAAATTTTTCAGATGTTGTGGAAAAGACCTTTTCTTCCTTGTTGTTCTTATCATCTGTTTCTCTGCATTGATTATTATAAAAGTTCTTCTTGTCCCTGCACACAAATTTCTGAATTGTTGTATTCAGGGTTCTGACCCTATTTCTGTCACCCTTTATTTTTATTTCTCATCTGTGCTTAACTGCTTAAAAAATTTCATCTGTCATCCATTGAGGCATCTCTCTCTCTCTCTCTCTCTGGCTGCAAATAACGTCTTTTTGCATTCCTCCATGACAATGTACCTGGCTTCAGTCCAGAATTCTTCTAGCTCTTGTCAATTAGGTTTAACAGTAGAAAGCTTATTTTTACGTTGCTTTTAAATTCTATGAACATGTTATTCAGGTTTTATTTTGGCATGATGGGTGGATTAGTGTTTTTCTTTAACTTTAATTTTTGAGATCATATATCACAATCTGCTCCTGGTCTTGTGTTTACATACAATTATGCAGTCTAATAATTTCTGTATTGGCCATCTGGTGATGTCCATGTATACAGTTGACTCTTTGGTTCTATGAAGAAGGTTTTTGCGATGAACAAATAGTTGGCCTTGAAAAATCCAGTCATTCTCCTTTCTATTTCTTGATACCAGGCCAAATTTTCCTTCTTAGAGCTTTCCATTTCTTCTTCTGTCTCTTTAGTTGGAGCATAATCTTGGATTATGATTATACTGGGCCCATTCCCACTTACCAGAAAATCTGATTCCTGAAACTGGTTCTGAAAAAATGTAGTTCCCATTATGTTTGCACCGGTTTCAGGAATCGGTTCAGGAATCAGCAAGTGTCAGGGGGAAGCTTGATTGCTCGGCCCATCTCTGGCCTCTCCTGGCTCCAAAATCCCTGGGCCAGCCTCCTTATTGGCTTTTTTGACCACTGACCAGGTTCCCTGTGGCCTTTTTAAAAAATTCCCAAGGCTGGAAGGAAATAGCAGAGAAGCTGGGAGAAAGCTGGGAAGGAGGTTGCAAGGCTTCTGGCTTCTTTGCGACCTCCTTCTGGCCTCCCTGGCCATGGGAAATTTGAAAAAAAAAAAGGCACAGGGAAGCCGGTCAGAGGCCAAAGAAGTTGGTAAAGAGGCTGGGCTGGGGATTTGACCGGGCGGCCAATGGGAACCAGGGCAGAATTGAATCCGATTCGAATCCGCCTGGTTCCCACTTGGGCTGAATCGATTTATTTCTAAATAAATTGATTCAGCCCCAAAAAACCCCAAAAATGGGCAAAAATGGGCAAAAAGCATGGCCACTCTTTCTGAATCAATTTCTAAAATCGGATTCAGTGGGGAGGGTTTAAATGCAAAAATAGGATTCTACCAGAGGTCCTGAGCTCTTTCATGGCCAGTGATTTAGAAACAGAGATAATGCTACTATTTATTTCCAGGATTTATTTCCAGGATACTATGAACTAATGGTCATTTTCTGTGCTTGGACAGATAATTAAGAAGTTGGTTCTACTCAGAATATTCAAGAGTCAGAATCGCAGAATCAAGTGTCTCTGTGACTTAGCCCACAAATACCAGAAAATGCTAGCATTAATGGGGCCTTTGAACATCTCAGCTTCCCCTGCAGGGTGAGTGACCATAGACATTTGTGTGTGTGTGTGTGTGTGTGTGTGAAAGGGAAAGCGAGGATGAAGACTGTCTATGGCCCAATCAGGGGTGGGGAAAGTGCAAGCTACCTCATCGCCTTTTTGGTGGCCCCTGAATCCATCCCACAAGCCTTAAGACCTCCCCTTTTAGTTTTTTCCTCCTGAGTGATCTGTCACCCCTAAACATTCCAAAGCAGCTAAAATCCTTGACAAAATGTAGCAGTTTTGTTCCACCACAACCTTTTCTCCACTACACTTTGACTCCCCCTTAGAACCTCAACACACACAAAACAAGAAAATTATCCAAAAATGAAACTAGAAGGGATTCCATGTTTTTCCGTTACAGCCACAGTGCTACAGTACCACCTGTTGGGATGTGGAAGATGTGAAAGATGGCCCCTACCACCAGTGCTGTTCTCCATTAAATCCAACTATTCGTCCCAACTGCAGTAGACCAGTTAAAGCAATGAGTACCTAGATATGAGTTCCATCCATCCAATGGATCTACTTTAGTTAGGAGTAAAAATTTAGATTTAGGCCTAGGTTTTTGTTTTTGTGAGACACTGAGAACAACTGAGGTGAAACTACACATTACCCTAACCACACACATCATTGGTTCAAAGGTAATGACCTGAATAGACTAGAAAGCTGGGCCAAAGCTAACAAAATGAAATTCAACACGGAGAAATGTAAGGTATTGCACTTAGGGCGGAAAAATAAAATGCACAAATATAGGATGGGTGACACCTGGCTGAATGAAACTACGTGTGAAAGGGATCTAGGAGTCCAAGTAGACCACAAGTTGAACATGAGTGAACAGTGTGATGCGGCAGCTAAAAAGACCAATGCGATGTTAGGCTGCATCAATAAAAGTATAGTGTCTAGATCAAGAGAAGTAATAGTGCCACTGTATTCTGCTTTGGTCAGGCCCCACCTAGAATATTGTGTCCAGTTCTGGGTGCCACAATTCAGAAAGGACATTGAGAAACTGGAGTGTGTCCAAAGGAGGGCGACAAAAATGGTGAAGGGTCTGGAAACCATGCCCTATGAGGAATGACTTAGGGAGCTGGGGATGTTTAGCCTGGAGAAAAGAAGGTTAAGAGGTGCTATGATAGCCCTGTTTAAATATTTGAAGGGATGTCATATTGAGGAGGGAACAAGCTTGTTTTCTTCTGCTCCAGAGAACAGAACCCGGAACAATGGATGCAAGCTACAGGAAAAGATATTCCACCTGAACATTAGGAGGAACTTCCTGACAGTAAGGGCTGTTCGACAATGGAATGCAATCCCTCGGAGGGTGATAGAGTCTCCTTCCTTGGAGGTCTTTAAACAGAGACTGGATGGCCATCTGTCAGGGATGCTTTGATTTGGATTTCCTGCATGGCAGGGGGTTGGACTGGATGGCCCTAGTGGTCTCTTCCAACTCTATGATTCTATGATTCTATGATTCTAATGAAGTAGTAATACTCTTCCAGTTTTACCAAACCTGCTTGTCTTAGCTGAAGCTGATTCTTACTTACCAAAGACAGCCAGGCAAGAGACCATAACCAAGTCCACATGTGAATGATAATAGTAACAGCCACTTGATCTCACTCTCCATTGTGGGCTTTAGAAAGGTGAGGAGAAATAGAAAGATAACATAATGTATGTAGAAATCTGAGATTTTCCCAGTAAGTACAGGAACCTCTCCTCAGGAATAGAAATAATGAAAAGTGGCTTCTTGACTCAGAGGTGATAGCTTTTGTGACTTCAACAACAGTTGTTAGAGTAATCCTCTCAATCTGCTGGTATCTTTGAAAATGCCAATCTCATAAGCAATGCTGCAAATTTCAAATATTTTCAGCCTTGTTAGTGAGCACATAATAATATTCTGTCAATCTATCAGACAGATAAGAATATACAGACTTCAAAATGGCCCAAACCTGCCAAACCTGCAGTGGTTCACATCTCCCCCCCCCAAAATAACACAAGAAAAAGATTTTAAAATTGGTTGAAAATCCGCCAAAATGATAGCCAGAACTAATGTTGCATCATTTGGGGAGCACCAATACATGGGACACAAGGAATTGTGGGAGTTTAAGTCAAAAAGGAATTTTCCCAAGCACTGGTCTCCTACATGGTAGAGAGCAAAGGCAATGCTGATCCACCCACAAAACCTTTGGTCTGCTCATGTAACAGGATGAATGCCATCTCTGAAGATCCTCCAAAGCCTGTAGCAGATGTGGTTGCTGAGCCTATTGTGGATGTTGCTGAGTCTGTCATAGACATTGAGAAGGTCACTATTGACAAGGAGACTGAGGCTACACCTTTGGCTGAGACATCCCTGGAGGCTTCATCTTCAGAACTACATGAAGCACTCACCTTGAAAGGCCTGCCTCAGCGGCTTCATATGCCTGCACCCAGGATGCTTTGTAGACCATCAGCTTTGAGATGGGTCAAACCCTGCTGTACTAGATCTTGCTATGAAAATCTGGAGCATGTCGTCACCATCCGTTATTCAAAATGTCCCAAACTGCTTCCTGTAAGCAAGCCAACTTTAATTTCTCTTCTCTTGGGTGTGGGAAGGACACTTCTAGGAGCCCACATTTCTAGGGTGGACTGAGTCTGTGCAGTTGAGACTCCTTATGAAGTTTTGTTAATAGTCAAAGCACATTAGTGCAAGGCAATATTTCCCAACTGCTCTGGTTTGTGACAGTTCAGTTCCTCCAGAACTGTCAGAACATAGATCCAGAATTTGCAGGAAGCAGCTCAAGCTGCTATGGGTGGTAACTAGGTTTAATTCATTGCAGCTCAATGCTTGGGTTAATCAACCATAGGCAAGAAGCCCAGCACCACTGGGTGCTTCCATAAACTGTTCAGCATTCTCATTCCCAATAAATGAACCAAACTGACATCAGGAAAAAGGGGTCTTTCCCCATCTTTAGTCTAACTACATTTAACTACAAGGCCTTCTGTGTGAAATAAGTGGTGAATAGCCTTATGACAGTATAAGGGTTGAGATGTTGTCAGTAGACCCAAGAAAGGTTGAAAGGACACTCTGCTGGGTTCCATGATGAGAAAGCTTGACAACTTTTAGTCCTAAAGTTAAAGATGGAAAGAAAGAATAGAAGCGGTATACCTGCTAAATAGAGGGCATAAACAATGATAATGGTAACACAGCAATAGTAATCATGGGGTTTTTGAATAGTAATTTGAAAATTCTTGCCCTTGAGATTCTTCACTGATTTTTCTTTTTTCTTTTAAAGAAACTGGACTGACTGGACTGATGCTCATTTCAGATGTTCTGGAGATATCAAGAGAATCTTGAAGACTTGAATCTATTGAGTGTCCTATTGACTCATATTCCTGTAATAAAGGGGGTATTGAGCTTCCTTCAGATGCAAAACCTGTCTCTGTCTTACCAGAAAATTGAATGGGTGGGAGGAGAGGGAGGTGAAGAGGAAACAGATACGTTTAGGCCACATTCCCACTTACTGTTTAACACGGTTCACAATTCACTTTCACATCAGATGGATGAATTGATTCCATGTGAGTGTTGTCCCCACTATGAAACAGGATCTTTTTAATACCAATTGTTATGGGGGGGGGGGTTCAAACGTGATTATCATCCCCACTAGAATTTGTGCCGCTTGATCCGTTCCATTTTTTAAAAATGCCAATCAAGCTAATCGCATTGCCATGTCATTGGTGATACGGCCAGGCATCATTTCGGCGACATAGCCATGCCTAATTTTGGTGACACAAGATCCTTTGTGGTGCCCCCCCCCCAAATATTTTCCCTGTTTCCAATCACTTTTTAGTCTCGTGGAATGCCAGAAAGGGTCATTATAGGAAAGCCCTTGCTTGATTAGGTGGAAAGCCCTTGCTCGATTAGGTGCCTCAATGGGACGACAGAAGATCGTATTACCAATTCAGTAAATTAAAAACAAACAAACTGAAAAACACATCACACACCTCCTCCCACACACAATGGATTTCTTCCAAAAGAAAAGCAAATTTTACAGCGGAGAAAGGATCATGGCCAGATTCAGAAGGAATTGATCAGTGTAAAGACAGAAAATTAAGAAGCCACCACATGCACGGCAGACGAAGGGCAGCGTTCAAAAAACACGGAATTCAAGCAGCCGAAAGCTGGATGGCTGCCACCCCATGCCAATTCCTCTGCCATAGTCCCTCCCCTCCAGTGAGATGCAATTCTGATCCGAAGGTTGTTTCCACTCATTGAGCATGCTTGGGATTCAGTTCTTCTCAAAAGAACCTCTTGAAAAAGTAGTGTCAAATAAGAGCAGGTTTCCTGCATTTACCCCACTTTTAAGGAACTCTATTGGATCAGAATCAGATCGAAACTGACTTCAAGTGGAAACAACAGACATATAACCAGGTTTGTAATTCAATTTAAATCATAGTTGGAATGATCCCTTTATTTGGAAACCTGACTACTGCAGATTGGCAGCTTTCCCCATTTTGCACAGGAATACAACAATACAGCTGGTTTGGATCAGGTAGGAATAACAGTTGTTGCCTATGGTTACCGGTGAGGGTACTGCTGGAAATCCTTACAGAGGAGATTTTACCAGTGGCTTTCACCAAACCTCTGTCCCACTAGAGAGCAATCTGTTCCTAAGGAAATTAAAGCAGAATAGCTGGCCAAAACTCCAGTGGACTCACTAGTATTCCTTGATAAAGTTATTAAAATGTACATTGGAAATAAATTTAGAAGCAACATTTGTTTTGCTAAACACCAGGAAAGGCTTTAAACACACTGCAAGTGAGGGCAGCATACCGAGAAGACCTCTCATTACTGTCTCTAATTGTTAAACTAAGGAAGAAACTGAAAGTGTGGACAAAAGGGAAAGTATTAAGGTAAATGTGGAGTCTTAATAGTTGATGTAATACATTTGGACATCATCCCTATTTGTAGTTACCATATCACTAGATTGCTATGGTCATATTCTACGAATCCTGGGGCTTGTACTTTGATGAATCATTATTGCTCTCTGGCAGAAAATTCTTAATATGTCTCACTAAATTGCAAATCCCGGTATTCCATGGGAGGTTATCTTTGCATCTAAACTGGACTTCTAGCCCTCTAATTATGTAGTGTGAATGGGCCCAAAAACAAAAACACAACCTGAAAACCATCCAGTAAAATCCACAAAAGAAAAGGGAGGCACATCTCAAGATTCTAGAAAGTGATCTTTGGCCCTGTACAAACAGGCCCAAAAAGGCGGGCTGGGGCTGCTTTTCGTTGCTGCACAGCAGGAACAAATTACACGGCGCTGCTGCACAGCAAAAAAGCTGCACTAAAAAGTGGCTCCTTTTTGCACTGCGGCAAGCAGCCTGCGGTGGCGTGAACATGTTGTTGCTGCACTGCTCCATTTGGACACAGCTCAGCAGCAACATCATCACTACACACGCTGTCTATATGGCGCTGCACAGCTGTCTATATGGGCGCTCTGCCCCGAGGCAACCATAGCATGTGACAAGGCCGTCGTTTAGGGACCATTTGTACCGGGCCTTTATTAGCCTGTGGATACTCTGAGGACCTCTTCAAGGGCCACTGAAAGTGAAGGCAACAGCAATTTCTGAACAAAGAACTTGAATACCATTAATGGAAGTAGATGATGTTAGAGTTCCTTGTCAAGAAATTTCTTCACTTGTAGTGGCCGCTGAAGAATGTCTCAACCTACCCACAAGCTGAAACACACTGTTGTTGTTTAAAAAAGCTAATAAACCTCAGTTACACACTGCAGAAATAATCCGGTCTGATACAGCTTTAACGGCCCTAGCTTAATGCAATGGAATTCTGTTCTTCTGCGCTCTGGGGCCACAACAAACTACAATTTCCATAATTCCATTGCACTGAGCTAGGACAGTTAAAGTGGTGTCAAACTGGATTATTTTTGCAGTGTGGATCCAGCTAAAGACAAGCTTCTAGTATCTTGAGATGTTTCTCCCTTTTCTCATGTGTGTATCACTCAGCAGCTATCTCTCATGTCCTTAAAGCAGGAATGGGCAACAGTGGCCCTCCAGATGTTTTTGGCTTACAACTCTCATAGGCAATGAAGAGGCCAAAAACATCTGATTGTCCATCCCTGCCAAAAAGCAATAATATCAGTTTCACGTTTTATACATACCTTGAATTGTCATCTGTACAGTGGAATACTGATTATCAGAAAAGTTTGGAGAGGAATGCACTTTGAAAATTAGGATGGACACCCAGAGTGTATTCATCATCTTACTGATATCAGAACTACCAGTCTCTTTCTGCAAGCTCTTCTGCATTAAGGTTAAAAGGAATTAAGAAAAGGGAGTCAAAAACACAACAAAAATATATCCCACCTACCCACTTCCTTTGTACTCAGTTGTGAATCTTCAAGGAGCCATGTAGGTGGATCATCAACTCAAATCTTGCATTTTTAATTAAGTGATAAAAGAAAAGCCAAAAACATCTGAGACTAAAATGTTACTGGATCTAAAATATGTATACAGCTGGGCCTCCACATTTGTGGCTTTGACTTTTTTGGCTTTATTTGAAGTTTTGATTAATACATTCTCTCTAGGAATCTCTAGGCTGTGAAGTCGAAGGCTTTCATGGCTGGCATCCATAGTTTTTTGTGGGTTTTTTTGGGCTATGTGGCCACGTTCTAGAAGAGTTTCTTCCTGACGTTTTGCCAGCATCTGTGACTGGCATCTTCAGAGAATGCTTGCCTGGAAAAAGTGGGTCTATATATACTGTGTGAGCCTGGGAATGCAGGAGTGATTTGCCTGTGTATTGTTCTGTGCTGATGGCAGGCCTCAGGCTGGGAGGCTAATGCAAAAGAGGATTAGTGTCTGCTAATTGGTGATCATTATCTACTGGGAAAGCCCCTGACTCTGAATGGTTTTCCATTTGCATTTGCTGAGTCCTTATTTTGCTATTCCTCAGGACTGGTACAGGGATGTAGCCAGGATTTTGGGAAAGGGGGGGGGGGTCCAGACTAAGTGCCACCATTTTGAGAGGCTAAGAGACCCCCCAAGACACAAAATGTAGGAAAAATGTAGGACATGATGCACAATAAAATGTAGGACAAATTGTAGGACGTTCAAAAATGGAGAACACACCCAACTAAAAGCCAAAAACATTAATAAAAAACAATATAAATTCATGTTTCTCAGTCATGCTCAAAATGGAGAACATTTTGACATTCTTCCTGGATAGGAGGTTGGGATATAGCTTTGTGTTTTAGACTAGGAGGAACGTCCTGAGAGTAAGGGCTGTTCAACAGTGGAACACACTCCTTCCTCGGAGTGCAGAGGAGTCTCCTTCTTTGGAGGTCTTTAAGCAGAGGCTGGGACCGCCTCCTCCCGTACAATCCTCCCCGCGCTCTCCGGTCCTCTGGGAGAAACTTACTGCAGCCTTTAAAATCTAGGCTTGCGGCGACCTCCCAGAGGGCGTTCTCTGCTGTCGCCCCCAAACTCTGGAACGACCTGCCGAATGAGATCCGTCAGATAACATCATTAGACAGCTTTAAAAAAGCGGTCAAGACGGATCTCTTCCGGCAGCCTTTCCAGACTAACCATCCTGGCCCAGGTTCCCTGTTTCCCTCATTCCTCCCGTGGCCCCATCTTAGTGATGGTTGAGGATCAACAGAGGGATATCAGGGTTTTTAGTTTTAATTGTTGTTTTTATGCTTGATATTGTGTTTTTAATATGTTACACTGTTTAATACTGTCTTAAGGGGGGGAGGGATAAAGTGTTTTTAATTGTATACTTTATATTTTACTGTTGTCAACCGCCCGCATTGATTTGCCATAGGGCGGTATACAAATAAATATTATTATTATATTATTATTATTATCTGTCAGTGGGGATGTTTTGATTAAGAGTTCCTGCATGGCAGAATAAAGGGGTTGGACTGGGTGGCCCTTGCAGTCTCTTCCAACTCTACGATTCTATGACTCTGGAGACCAGGATTCGATGAAAATCTGATTCTCTCCAACAGAGAAGGCTAAATATCTTACATGAGGCATGTGTCGATGACGTGGCTCATGCATCATGTCCAAATAGTGTGACGCACAAGGGACATCACAGCACTTGTCACACTCTCTCAGCCTTAAGGGAAGGTGAAGGCAAATCCCTGAAAACCATTGGTCAAGTCACATTCTCTCAGCCTTAGAGGATGGCAAAGTCAAACCCTCTCTGAACAAACCTCCCAAGTAAACCTCTTGAAGGCGCACACTCGCACACACCCAAGTCACCAAAGGCAGACTCTGAACAAACCAAGAAAACCCACTAGGCAAGTAAGTCACACACTCTCAGCCTCAAGCAAAGGCTGGCAAAGGCACACTCTCTGAACAAACCAGGATGTTTTGAAATTCCTCCTGGGCAGAAATGTAGGACGTGTCCTGGATAAAGGATGATGTCTGGTCACCCTGATAAAATGGAGGATGTTTTGACATTGCGCCTGGGCTGAAATGTGTGCCGTATCCTGGATAAAGGAGGACGTGTGTCATCCTACAAAAAATGGAAGACATTTTTACATTCATCCAGGCCAGAAGGTTGAAACATAGGACATGTCCTAGAAAAGGAGGACATCTGCTCATCTTACAAAAAATGAGGACTTTTGAAATTCCTTCTGGGCAGAAATCTGAAATGTAGGATGTGTCCTATAAAAGGAGGCCAGAAAAGAGCCAAGCCTCAATATCTGGACCCCAGAACATACTCTAACTCCCAGAATTCCATAGCCATGAGCCAGAATAGAGCCAAGCCTCACTATCTGGATCCCAGAACATAGCCATGAGCCACAAAGGAGTTAAATCGCTGCCAATCCTAGTTATTTCTTCAGTGTGGATGCAACCTGATGCAGCCTCTTGTCCCTCCCTCCCTCTCCTCCAGGGCTTTTTGGCTCCTCCCCCTCAGGCCCCGCAAAAAGTTTGGGGGCGGCACTTGCACTCTTCCTGACATTGCCAGGGCCGGGAGGAAAGAAAAGGGTGCTTGCTGGAGCGTGCGCGTGCACGCTCACAGGCCCAAACAAACACCAGAGCGCCACTTGCGCACCTCCTGAAGCCTAGAGGAGAGCAAGAGCAAGTGGGCCCTGGCGTTTGTTTGGGGCTGCGAGCGTGCATGCGCACGCTCCAACAAGGGCCCTTTTCTCTCCTCCTGTTGAAGGGGGGGGGTCCTGACCCCTGAAACCCCCCCCCCCCCCTCCTTAGCTACGTCCCTGACTGGTAGCCAAATTTTGTTCCCTTTAAGGGTTTCTTCTTTCCGGATGAAATTGTCCACGTGTCTGTGAATTTCAATGGCTTCCCTGTGCATCCTGACATGGTAGTGGTTGGCATGGTTCAGAATTTCAGTATTTTTCAAACAGTATTTTATTCCCAGAATGGTTTGTGGCATGTTCTGCTACTGCTGATTTTTCTGGTTGGCCCAGTCTGCAGTGCCTCTCGTGTTCCTTGATTCTTGTTTGCACACTACGTTTGGTGGTCCCTATGTAGACTTGTCCATAGCTGCATGGTATGCGGTAAAATCTCTAGTCTCTCCAGCATTACTTAACCATAGAGGTATGCTGGAGAACATAGAAGTTTCTAGAGAAAACACTTCTCTAGTCATTTCTAGGTCCTCCAGCTAGTGGTGTTCCTAGGAGCGTGGGGGGGGGGGGAGGTGGATGGGCTGCACCAGGTGACACCCTAACGGGGGAGAAGGTGACATCACTGCTCTTCAAACACGTACCTTTTGGCAGAAGTGGGCTGTAGCTTTCACCTGCTTAAAGAGATGGTGGGAGTGGGTGATGCTCAGTTGGAGGAGAAAGGGGAGGCTCCTGGATTTTTTTAAAATTAAAAATTCAAATTAATTTTTAAAAAATAAATAAAAATTATTTTTAAAAAATTAAAATTATTTTTTTAAATACTACATTTTAGCCAAATCTTCACTAAAATACATTTAGGTTGTGTGCATAACCTTGTAATTGGAAGGCATAATTTTAATTTTGCTAGTTGTTTAAATCACAACTATTAGTATTACATTCAGTGGTAGATTGGAATGATGATTGATGAGTAACATTAGTACAAAAAAGCATGACTAAGGATTCTGTATGGTGCGAAATGGGAGGTCAATGGGGGTAGTGACACCATGAGTTACCAGACCAGCTGACACCAATCCTAGGGATGCCACTGCCTCCCGCATGATTCTGTGGTCAACTCCTGGCAGATGTTGACCATAGAATTGCACTGGAGGACATGTAAATTCTGAGAGAGGTGTTTCCTCAGGGGCCATTCAGACTACCTTTCTGACTGAATTGTAACCCAGATTAAAATTCGAAAGTTCCCATTGGCACCGGTTTAAACACATCAGAATTAGGGTCTTGCCCACCCAATCCAGGGCAAATCCCCCTTAGAGTGGTTTTTCCAAAAGTGGATTATTTCTAGTGTCTTTTAGGAAAACCCATTTCTTCTCTGCTGCCGGCAAATGTGAACTTGGCCCCAGTCATGATCGGGTCAAGTTCAGGGGAGGGATTTAGGTCAGAGGGAGGGCAGAGGGCGGAACATGCTCTCTCACACCGGTCGCTTTCCAAGTGGCATTTTTTTTTAAAAAAAATTCTGTGTGTGTGATGGAATATGCAAATGCTTTTGCTACATATGTTTCCCTTTAATTTGGCAAATTGATACAATGTGTGAATGCTTTTACTACATATGTGTCTGTAAGGAGAGATGGCATTCTGGGGTGGCAATGGGAGGGAAAGCAAAGAAAGAGGATGTAAAGATGGCATTCTGAGGTGAGGTATTATTATTATTATTATTATTATTATTATTATTATTATTATTACAGATTATGCACATGCTTTGGGCTGGAAGGGAAGGGAAGAGGCTGGCATCCAGCGGGGAGGCAAGGGCTTCGGAGGTGGCATTGGGCTGGAAGTGAAGGGAAGGGAAGAGGTTCCAAAGAGGCGGAAATGCTGGGCTGGAAGTGAATGGGAAGCTAGTGGATGGCATTCAGAGGGAGACTGTGGAAACCCATGACCTTGGGGGAGTCACACTCTCTCAGCCTCAGGGGAAAGGCAATGGCAAATCTCCTCGGAACCAATCTTGCCAAGAAAACCCCAGGATGGGGTCATTTTAGAGTTGCCATAATTTGTAATAACCCAGATACACACAACACACACACATACATACCTGGAGGTTTTTTAATTTGACAAGTTGACAGAATATGCCAACACTACCGCCAGTTTTTATTTAAAAAAGGAGGGGGGAAAGAACCAATTCTGTTGGCCAATGGTTGTAGGATATGTCACCTTTAACGAAAGTGGAAGTGAATTTGATTGACAACAAAGGAGGCTCCATTTTAAAGCGGTACTGCAAATGTGATCTTCAGAGGGACAAATTGCATCGATCAAGGTAAAGGATAGTACAGTACGAACCTCTTTCCAGGCAGATTTGGTACCAGCTTAGCAATTCTGGACCGGATCTACCAAGGGCAAATGAGCAAGTGGGAATGGGGCCTCAGAATCTTTTTTAAAAGTGTTTTTTTTTTATTTGCGGTTTTCTCACATTCATGGGGGTCCTTTATCCCTAACTCCAGTGAATCTGGAGGGACCACAGTATATGTTAAGAAGGACTCTACCAGGCTGCCTGTTGTGGGAGAAGTGCAACAAAATATTGGTAACTCTGGACATGGGTGTGGATGGAGACTTGCACACAAAGCCACATGGAGGCTGTGTCTTCAAGACAACATCTGTGTCTTCAGCACCTCTGCAACATAATACCAAAGGTCAACATTTTACCTGAAATCCTATTACCTGTACTAAACCTACAACTAATGTAGACCTTTGAAATCATTAAGGACTTGGTTATTCAACACAAAAGTCAGTTTCCTTTGAATCCGTTGGCTGCAGGTAATGCAGGTTGTAGTTCAGTATGGCTAGACAGCAACAGTTTGGAGATGGCTGTTAAGTATTCCTGCTGCCACTCTGTTATCAGTTCCAGAAAAAAATGCACTTGCTTGCTTTCTGGAGTACAAGGAAAAGCCAGCAGATGGTGCTACATTTTTGAACTATGCAAAATGTAACCAAGTGATATGCCAAGGAAAGAAAATAACTTTTGTTTCACTTGATTTTTGCTAATGATTAGTTAATTATTATGTATATCTTACATCTTTCCAGACAGTAGTACCAACTAACCATAAAGGAGAGTAAATACAAGGTTAAAATATGTAAATATTGTGATATATATGTCAATACACACACACACACGCACACACACATATATATATTGTTATTGTTGTATGCATTGAAATTATTTCTGACAAGGGGTTTTGCTTGTGACTTCCTCTGAGGCTGAGAGAGAGTGACCTGCCCAGGGTCACACAGTGGGTTTTCATGCCCAAGTGGAGATTTAAATTCTCTAGCACTCAAACCAATACTGGGTCTCTGTGTATGTGTGTGCAAATATACACATAAATACACAAAATAACAATATTTGTATGTGTATATATGCATACACACATGTACATATATAAATGAACACACATAATATTTTTAGAACTTTAGAAAGTTTTATGCTGCATATTATCAATTGTTGTTGACTGTCTTGTGGCACCATCCAGATTTTTGAGATTTTTCAAGAATTTGCCACAAGTAAGATTCCATTTTGAATGCTTTAGGCTGCAGTCCTGTGTATACAACTTACTTGAATTGAGTGAGATTTATATTTGAGTAAGTATGCACAGGATTGTTCTCCTGCAGTTTCAGAAAGTGACTGTTTTGGACTCCTGCTCCCAGACCCTCCAAGCCAACAGACTGGGTTAGTTAACTTTTCGGGGACTACTGCTGCCAGAATCGTGTGTGTGTGTCCTAGGAGCAGTAATCTAAAAAAGTAACTTTCCCACACTCTGTGGTCTGCCCATTTCCAGCTCAAGCGCATGTTCTCCTTCTCCACACATCCTTTCTCTCTGCTTACCCCTACTTTCCCCTCCTGCAGCTAAACTCACATCCTCAAAATAAAAGCCCATTGGCAAGATCACCTAGGGTGCATCTAGACTGTAGAAATAATGCAGTTTGACACCACTTTAAATGGTATAGCGTCATGCATGGCATAGTGGTGTTGGATTAGAACTCTGGAGACCATGATTTGACTCAGCCATGAAACCCAAGGTGACCTTGGATGAATTACATGCTCTCAGCCTCAGAGGAGGCAATGACAAACCCTCTATGAACAAATCTTGCAAAGAAACAAACAAACAAACCATGCTAGATTTGCTTTAGGATCACCCTAAGTTGGAAATGACTCCAAGTCAAACAACACAAACACAGCTCCATCCTATAGAAACTTGGGATTTGTAGTTTTACAAGGTCTTTCGCTTTCTCTGCCAAAGAGTGCTGGCACATCACCAAACAACAAATGCCAGCATTCAGGACGATGGAGCCATGGCAATTAAAGTGATGTCAAACAGCATTATTTCTACAGTGTAGAGAAACAGCATAGCATGCTTGTTTGAGTGTTGGACTAGGACTCTGGAGACCAGGGTTCGATTCCCCACTCAGCCATAAAACCCACTGGGTGACCTTGGGCAAGTCATACTCTCTCAGCCTCAGATGATGGCCATGGCAAACCTTCTCTGAACACATCTGGCCAAGAAAACCCCATGCTTGTTTTTGGGTTGGTGTAAGTCAGAAATGACTTGAAAGCACACAACAACAAGATGCCCCCAGACATCATGTAGTGGTTTGAGCTTTGGATGATGACTCTGGAGACCAGAGTTCAAATTCCCACTTGGCTATGGAAACCCACTGGGTGGCCTTAGGCTGCTCACATTCTCTCAGCCTCAGAGAGAGGCACTGGCAAAAAAAAAAAAAAAAAAAAACAGAACCCTTTCTCTGAATAAATCTTGCCAAGAACACCCTGCGATAGGCTTGCCTTAGGGCCTCCTAAGTGGGAAAGGACTTGAAGGCACACAACAACAAAAAGATATGCATCCTTGGTGAATCCCCCTTCTTCTCATATATATACGGTTTTAACCTTTTTTTTCTGACAGAGGGAGGAGTGAGTAACTGAATCTGGATTGCAGAGAGGTGGAGATGCTGAGCAAATGCATCCCTTCAAAGCCGAAGCGCAGCCAAGAGTTGGACAGTTCCAAGCTTGGCTTTGAAGCAAGGAGAAACAGCAACTCCAAGAAGGGAAAGCTGAGAAGAGGCAAGGGGGCTGTGTTCTCCTCTCCAGGGGGGATGATGGGGCATGCAGCTGAAGCCAGGAAGGAATCCAGCTGGAGTCCCTGAACTGGAGAGCAGAAGCAGGAGAAGGAAGAAGACGAGGAGGCAGAAGGGACTACTATGGGGCAGAGGTTGGGCACCATGGCATTGCTCTTTGTCACTCTGGGTAAGTTTTGGGCAGGTGCCCAGCCGAGGAGGCATCTTCCTTTGGAGGAGATGGGACTGAGAGTCCTAAAGTCCAACCTTTAGAATGGCCCATGTTCAGAGCCTGGAAAAGTTCCCCTCTTTTGGCTTTGCTGCCTGGGGCATTCTGGGAACTGCAATCCAAAAAAGGGAACTTTCCAGGCTTTCCAATATTTATACTACTAAAGCCTTTAAAAAAAAAAATTCTAGAGGAAGCACACACTCCTCCTAAGGTAATTTGCCTGATGTCCCTTAATATAAAGGATGCCTGTTATTTTATTTGAGTATTGGAAAGCTTGTCCCTTATAGGGCTGGCAAGTCTCCCTTATTATTAAGGATGTCCCCTATTTGAGAGTTGGAAACTGTAATCCCAAAAAATAGGGGAACTTTCCAAAGCTTTCCAGTATTGATAGCACTTCCTTTTCTGCCAAAGGAGGTACACACTCCCCCTAAGGTAATGTTTCCTAATGTCCCTTATTATAAAGGATGCTTTTTATTTTATTTGAATATTGGAAACCTTGACCCTTATATGGCTGGCAAGTATCCATTATTGTTAAGGATGTCCTCTATTTGAGGGTTGAAAACTGTAATCCAAAAAGGGGGAACCTTCTCAAGCTTTCCAGTATTGATGACACTTCTTTTTATTCCAGGGGAGGCACATGCCCTTCCTAAGGTAGGATTGCCTAGTGTCCATTATAATAGATGCCTTTTCTTTGAGCATCAGAAAGTTTGTCCCTTGTAGAGTTGACCATTCTCCCTTATTATTAAGAATGTCCCCTATTTGAGAGATGCAAACTGTTATCCCAAAAAAAGGCAATTTTCCTAAGCTTTCCAGTATTGATACCATGAATGCTTAGTTTTTATTCCAGAGGAAGCACATACCCTTCCTAATATAGTGTTTCCTTGTGTCCCTTATTATAAGGTATGCCTTTTATTTGAGTGTCATAAACCTTGTCCCTTATAGGGCTGGTAGATGTACCTTATTATTAAGGATGTCTTCTGTTCAAGGGTCCCTTTCATGTAGACTGAAGAAGATGACAAAACTTCCTATTTTTTGGGCTGTGAGTCTCTCATAAAGACAGAAATGTCTGCTTCATGGAAATTATGAATGGGGGCAATATGTTAATTTGACAGAGAAATGCATAGCAATGTTAACTGAAATCAATACTTTAAATTGGTAATAGGATGCAAGCTTGTTAATAACTTCAGATTGAGGCTTTCTTATTCAGAATTCCAAAATCCAAAATATTCCAAAAACCAAAACTTTTTTTCCTGGGCAGCTGAGATAGTGACACCTTTGCTTTCTGATGGTTCAGTATACACATACTTTGTTTTGTGTAAAAAAAAAAACTGTTTAAAACCTTATGTATAAAATTACCTTCAGGCAAAGTGTATAAGGTGTATATAACACACAAATGAATTTTGTGTTTAAAATTGGGTCCCATCTCCAAGATATCTCATAATGTACATATATGTAAATATAGGTATTCTATTTTTTTTTTAAAATCTGAATTCCAAAATACTGCTTGTCCCAAAGATTTCAGATAGGGGACACTCAGCCTGTATGCCTGATTGTCAACCCTGGTAGTCACAAATTTTGGCTGTCCCTTATTGCTCATTTGAAAACCTGGCAACACACTTCCAGGCTGACACAGGTTCCATTTACAGCCCTGTTTTGAACCTTCTTCAGCTGTATCAAGCTGAGATTCTACATCAGTTCAATGTGGTGTAAAAGCCTACCAGCAGTGTTACCTTACGCAAACCCTATACTGAAGACCAATTTAGCACAACCAATGTGACTTAGTGTTTAATGAGCATGGCTGGCAATCCATCATTCAGTTGCAATCATTCAGTGTGATGTGTAATTCACAAAGGCAATGCATAATCACACACTACTTAGTGTGCTTTATTGTGTTAGTACATACACAACTCCACTGGATTCAGCTGTTGTGCATTGTCCCCTGCAAATCATTTTGCATGTGTAGTGTGACATGTGTAAGTCACTCACAAGATACCAGTGAATGTCTGTTTCAGCATAAAATGGAAAAGTATGTGGAGGGGGGGTGAGATGAAGGAATCAAACAGCACCTTTGGGTCATAGAATCATAGCATTGGAGTCTAATTGATATACTTTAGCATGAGCTCTCCTAGATATCAAGCCTCTACTTCATATATACTGATGGAACTGGAAGTGGAAAATAGACATTGACAAAAGCTCCTGCTGAAATAAACCAGTTGGTCTCAAAGGCACTACCAGATTCATTTTTGTCACACACACACTGATTCCGAATTTTCTCCATTCTTTCTGCTCTGATCATCCATAGAAATGGTGTAGTGGTGACACTATTTGTCATGAAAGGGGCTGCTAACTGTTTTCCAGGCAGTGCTCCTGTGACCTAACAGCAGCCTAACAGATCAACATTTATTTTATTTGTTTCCCTTTTCCAGGGATTAAAATGATGGGGAAGGTTTCACTTCCTATAGTTATTAAAAGAGCTCAAGAGTCCAGATTTCTTGGGGGAGGAGGCAGTGAATCCTGCAGTCTCAGGCTAAATGTGTGTACAATTAAATTAGTTGACAATTTGCAGAAAAAACATTATTACAAAATGTCATAGATTAAACCAAATTGATCAGCTTGCCTGTAAACATAAGACTCCAACTCAGAACAAATGTATGTCGCTTTTCCCTATGTGTGTGTGTGTGTGTATGCACGTACATTCTTATATATGCACGTACATACACACTACATGTTTAATTTGCCCCTTATCTGAAGAACTCAGGGCAGCATACTTCTTTTCCTCTTTCCTTATTTTACTGTCACAACCATTTGAGGTAATAGTATGCAAAAACATAGCCAGGTTAGTCTGTTTAAACATAGCAAGATATAACTAACAGACTAACAGAAAAAGAAATTATCAAAGCCTAAGCTTTCATGTACTCCAGTCCACTTCATCCCATGCATCTGATGAAGTGGACTCGAGTCCATGAAAGCTTGTGCTAGATTTTTTTTTCCCCACTGTGGACCAGGTTAGGATCTTTTGTTTAGAGAAAGTAGTGTCCCAAGGATGTCCAAGAAGCATCATTAACAAGCTTCTCATATTTATTAACACTTATCTCCTGGATGTCAGTACAAGAGATTCTGTCTGGTACTCCATGCTGGCTCTCCTGTACAGTAATTCCAATTCTATATATGTATGATGAGCCTTAGGGAATCTGTTGTCCTGTTGAAAGACACAGCTCCATCTCGAAAGAAAGGTGCCTGGAAGAGCGTATCTTCCATAACAACCTTACATGAGTTCCTTTTCTGTTTACACAGGGTATCTGCTCAGGTCCCTAACTGCAGAAGCTCCATGTGAAACCATTTACCAGGATTTCTCTGACTGCATCTTAAAACTGGGGGAAAACATGGCCAGCTATGAGGAGGAAGAGGAAAAGAGCCAGGTGCAAGGATTGCTTCCTGTCTGTAGGTGAGCCAACTCTCTGACCTCTGTACTGCATGCACAGCAAACCATTACATGCATGCATCACTGACACACCTTGCTATTAGATCAACAATTAGTTCTTCCTTGTTCGCATTCTTCTTGGTGAATTACTATATTAAATATTCTCCATGTTTATATTTATTCATTTGTTGTTGTTCTTATGTGCTTTCAAGTTGTTTCCAACTTATGACAACCCTAAGATGAACCTATCATAGAGTTTTCTTGGCGAAATTTGTTCAGAGGAGATTTGACTTTGATTTCCTCTGAGGCTGAGAAAGTGTAGCTTGCCCAAACATCCAGTGGGTGAGTGGAGATTTGAATCCTGGTCATAGTCATGGTCCAATGCTGAAAGCACTACTGACTTGAACAAAATTTTCTATCTTTGGTAGGATACAGACCGCCCAAAAAGGTCAGTCTGTCGCAGCCCTGGTTTGCTGCGCGAGGGAGCCGCAGTGGATAAACCACGTGGCTTCCTCGCGCAGCAAAAAGAACCCGCAAAAAGCGGGTTCTTTCTGCAGCACTGTTATGACGTTGCAAGGCGTCAATGGCACACTTGCGGTATCACAAAGGCGCCGGGCGTGCAGACACTATGCATCCGTCAAGTCAAAATGGCGGAACCCGTATGTACAGGGCGCCACCATTTTGACGCCCTCTTCACGTGCGAGGGGCGAGTTGCATTTGGAAGCACCGCACCTCACACATCACAATGGCGCCCCGTAGGGCCCGTCTATCCAGCGCCATAGTAAATTGATGGCCCATTGGTCCTGTGTCAAACAGAAGGTCAGCAAAAGAGTCTATCCATAGGCAATGGGTGTCCATTTCTTCATATTCAGGGGGATCCCAGCTAAAACTGAAGTCCTGCACTGAAAGACCAAGATCACTACTCATGTACTGTAGTATGGTAGAACCCAGATAGCATGAGGATGTAACCAGATGTGTGTTTGCTGAACACGTGCTTGGCATTTCAGCTATAAAACAGGGGTTGGAATTACATTAAATGGGAAATGGGATGGGGGAGGGGTCTGGAGAAAAACCTACTTGCCTCACCTTGCCTTCCTGTACTCTGATACTTTAATACCGTACATCCCATCCCCAGCCTTGACCTTAGGGGGCTAGTTGTAACATTAGGTACATGAGGCAAGTGACTCAGATAGTAGATGGCTGGAGTGGCAGTCTCCTGGCTGTTTATTTTAAGTCACCATTTCTATCCCTTGAATGATGGGCTCCAATGTTCTCAAAGGGAGTCTCCCTGAGAGACTAGGAAGTTATGTTTCCTTTTGTTTGTTTCTGCTGCTTTAAAGGATAGGACCAGGTCTAATGGTTTTAAGTTATAGGAGGGTAGATTTTGATTGAACATTAAAAGAAACTTCCTTACAGTAAGAGTAGATCAAGAATGGAACCAATTGCCTAGGGAGGTTTTGGGGTCTCCTTCTTTGAACATCTTCAGAAAGATAGCTATCTCTTGGGGATGCTTTAGTTGGAGTTCCTGTATTGATCAGGGGATAGGACTGGACAGTCCATGAGGCCCCTTCTAACTTTATAACTTTATGAGTCTATCATTATATGCCAGCTTCTTATGGCATAGCAGAGACAGATGTTCATCTGGTTACTTTGTCCTTTGCCTTGGGATGAACAGATCATACAATAATGGAGTGAAAAAGGGGTGTACAGAGCTCACAAAATGCTTTACATAATCATAATCATAATGACAACTCGCCTTTCTTTAAAATTCATTTCAAACCAAAACTAAACATGAGATCAAAATGTAATAAATATAGTGATACAACATTTAAGCACCAAAGTAAAATGCCCCGAGCTGTACAACCCTTGCTACAAAATAATCCGAATGGGCCATCATCCATTGCCCATGTATGTGTTGATATACATGTGAAACAGATCTAGGAGACCCCAAGTTGAACACAAGCCAACAGTGTGATACAGCAGCCAAAACAGCCAATGCAATTCTAAGCTGCATCGATAGAAGTGTAGTGTCTAGATCAAGAGAAGTAATAGTGCCACTCTATTTTGTTTGACTCAGACCCCACCTGGAATATTGTGTCCAGTTCTGGGCAGCGCAATTCAAAAAGGTTGTTGACAAACTTGAGTGTGTCCAGAGGAGGGCGACTAAAATGGCAAAAGGTCTGGCAACCATGTTCTATGAGGAGTGGCTTAGGGAGCTGGGTATTTTAGCCTGGGAAAGATAAGGTTATGATATGATATGATAGTCCTGTTTAGGTATTTGATGGGGTGTCATATTGAGAATGGAGCATGCTTGTTTTCTGCAGCTCCAGAGAATAGGACCTGGAGCAATGCATTCAAACTACAGGAAAAGAGATTCCACCTCAACATTAGGAGGAACTTCCTAACAGTAAGAGCTGTTCAACAGTGGAACAACCTCCCTTGGAGTGTGGTGGAGTCTCTTTTTTTGGAAGTTTTTAAACTGAGGCTGGGTGGCTATCTGTCGGGAATGCTTTGATTGTGTCTTCCTGCACGGCAGGGGGGTTGGACTAGATGGTCCTTGAGGTCTCTTCCAACTTTATGATTTTATAAGTATTTTCACTAGAGAACAAGCTGTGCTAGAAGATTGTCATATGGGTAGGGTTGCCATCCCCGAGGACCTCCAAACCGAGAAAAATGTAAGACAAAGTTTTAAAATGTAGGACCTTTTTATAAAAAAAATCCTTGCCAGGAAATTAAAAAAAAAGGTCCTACATTTTAAAACCTTGTCCAAGGCCTCCCTGGGGCCTGGGAGACAGCCTCTCCCAAGCCCCAGCGAGGTCTTGGAGGACTCCGCGATCGCGGAGCCGCCTCCAGGGCCTTGCTGGGGGGGGGGGAATCCCGGGGGCGGGCCAAACTGGGGCGGGACCGTGTGGACCCGCCCCAAACTGGGAAAGTCCCGCCCCCAGGTGGGATATGGCAAGCCTACATATGGGTCACTGTGAGCAGATAGTTCCAGAGAACAGGGCCCACTACAAAGTACTATCAATTCATCTCACCTAAGAAAGAGAAGAGCACTGAGTGTTGAATCACACCTGCTATTGCAAACAGCACCTCTGCTTAAGATAATAATATACTTCTCATAGCAGGCAGGGAAAGCAGCCATGTGGTTCAAGCATCTTTACATCACTATTGTGATATGGAAGCCATCCACAGGGAAGCTTCCATACCTTATGAGTAATGCATGGGTCATATGGGTGCTTTCCATGTCCACCCTTGAAACACATAATGATTAGAGGGAAAGCCCAGAATCCTCATGTGGCTTTATGCTACTGTAAATGTGTTACACACACACTTGCACTTTTTCAGTGGTTGTGCAAGCATGATATCCTGTGTAGGGTTGCACAAGCCCTATATTACTCTGTGGTAAACTGTTGCTCAAGATTAGAATCACTGCATAAGACCTTCAATGAGTACAGGCTTAGTAGTGGGTGGGGAGCTGGATAGAATTTTACCCAATGTGGCTATGCCACAGTAGTCACAGTTGTACAAGTGCATTAACTGCAGGGTAGCTATGCTTGAGTAATTTGCACCACACAATCTGTTTATAAGATCTTGGTCAGAGACTGCAGCTGCACTCATGTTTTGCTTGAGGACTTCACATGGGCAATTGTTTGGCCACAGTGTGAACCAAGTGAAGGACTAGAGAGGCCTCTGGCTTGATCTGGCATGGTTCTTCTTATGTTCTCCTAAATCTTAGGACCATTTCACACTACATAGTTATAGCATTATGATTCTACTTTTAGCTACCATGTTAATATGTTATGGAGCCCTGGGAATCCTGATTTAAGGAGGAGTGATTAGAATTCTGAACCAGAGACCTCTAGCATTTTACCAGACTACAAACCCCAGAGATCCATGGGAAACCATAGTGTTAAAGTGGAATTATAGTACTGTAATTTTATAGTATGAAAGGATTCTTTAATGAATAAAGTGTTTCCTTATAAAATGAGCCCCATCCTGTGGATTCTTGGGGTATTCTGTTTGGTCTTTCAGAGAGCTCTGGTGTTTCACCAAAGTACAAATCCCAGGATTCTGTAGGATAGTCATGGCAGTTAAAGTGGGGTTAAAGTGCTTCATTTCTGCAGTGTGGATACAGCTCTCGTCCAACATACAAACCGCTACACCATGTAGGTCAGGTTACTTTTTCTACATTACTTGACAGTGGCTGTGATGCTTGTGGGATTCTGAAAGTTTTAGTTCCAAAAAAGTGTTTCTTCCTCAAGCTCTGTATCACTTCCTGATCTCTCAGATGTCTTATGTCTGCGGCTTCCCATGAGACATTTGAAGTTCAGGTGAATTGCAACCATTTGTTTCCTCCTCATCTAATCAGGGCCAAGAGGAATGCAAAGCAGAAAAGCATCAAGGCTGTTGAAGTTCAGCTTGGAGCATATTTGGGTAAAGGGCCTGATTAAATGTGATCAAGGAAGAAAGAAGAAATGGAGAATTGGCTGAGATATATGGATGTCATTGAGGGGTCCATGTGTGAATATACTGGATTGAGAAGGGCAGAGGGTGAGTTAGGAAATGTGGAAAGCAATTACAGAAAAATGGAGGGGGAAGGTAGGGATGAAACAGCCAGGCTGTAGAAGGAGAGCTGCCAAAATCAGAAAAGCAGTGGAGACTATAAATAAGAAACAGAAATGGGGAAGAAGACAAGTGAGATTAAGGGACAAAGACATATCTCATATTGCACAGTGAAGGATTAATGAAGAAGAGAAAAAGATGTCAAAGACGAAAAATAAGGTGAATCTGACTTGACAGACAGATGTTTGGAATCCAATCCTGAGGAAGGAAATAGTATCAACAACAAAAATGAAGAGTTGGTGTTGATTTAAAACTTTGGGTTTATTTTAAATCTTTTATGCACATTGTCTGTTTCAGCATTAGGTAACCTGATACCCTCCAGATGTTTAGGACTGCAACTTCCATAAGCCCCAGTAAGCATGCTCAGTGGTCAGAGATGGTGGGAACTGCATACTAAAACCTCTGTTGGGGTTCAGGCTGCCCTTGCAACAGTCCTGTTAGCAGATCAGCATTATTATCCCTGATACTATATACTAAATAATAAAATTTTTATTTATATTTTCCCACCTCTCCCTACAGATTGAGGTGGGATTACAGCCAGTATCAATTCACATTACATCACAATTGCAATTAGATAAAATCAGCTCATATAACACTTCCCTTAAAAACACGCAAATGACAATACAATTTAAAAAAGAGAACGTCCTGAGGTAGATATATATTTAATAATTTAATTATAATTTCTTTTATTTATATACCGCTATTCCAAAGATCATAGCGGTGAACAGCAAGTAAGCTAATTAGCAAGTAAGCTAATTTGCCCCCAAACAGTCTGGGTACTCATTTTAGCGACCTTGGAAGGATGCAAGCCTGAGTCGAGCTTGGGCCCTTTTGCTGGTCTTGAACTCACAACCTTGTGGTTTTGAGTGAATGGCTGCAGTACAGGCATTTACCCACTGCGCCACCAGGGCTTCTTTTTGGGGTGATTTTCTCTACAGAGGGTCAGGAGGGTACGCTTGCTGGAAGAGATAGGTTTTCAGCACCTTCTTAAAGGCATCCAGGGTGGGAATGAGGCGAATCTCTTCTGGGAGGTTATTCCAATACTGTACAGTACATAGGAGCCATAGCAGTAAATGCTCTTTGGTGAGTGGCTGTTAATCTCACTCTGGGGTGTTCAAGTAGGAGTTTTCTAGTTGTTCTGAGGGTGCGGGGCGGATTGTGTAGGGAGAGGCGTTCCCTCAAGTAACTTGGGCCCAAGCCATGTAGGGCTTTAAAGGTGATGACCAACACCTTTGTATATGGTGATGTGAGTTGGGAAAGAGTGATGAGGGAGTAACTTGCCAAGGGGCTACCTAGCAAGTTAATGGGAGATGCATATTTCAAACCAGAGACTTTCTAATTTGCAGTCCAGTTTCATAGCTGCTGTACTGCACATTTGTATTACTAAACTTTGGAATAGCTGTTTTGTGGACTGTAATTCCCAGTATTCATAGCCAGCATAACCAGTGGTCATGCTGGTTGAGAATTCTGGGAGGTGTTGTTCAGAAAGCAATTCTTCCAAGCTCTGTGCTTATCATGGAAAATGCTAAATGGCAAAGCTGATGATGAGCATACTGGTCCACCTTGACTGTGATACCACCAGCTCCCGATCAGCATAGTAATGATGTGCCAATATTATTGTGAAGCAAATTAAGGTACTATAAAGAATGGATGCTTTCAACTCTCAGGACTGAGTGAGCTCCCTAACAGCTATTTGAAAATGAAAATACATTTTATTTTCCCATGCTCAAACACCTACACAGGTTACAATTGGCTTTCCCTACCCTAGCTGCACCCCATCATATCCCACCCTACACCAACTTTCCTCAATCCAGTACCCTACATGTATGTTGGGCCACAGTTCCCATCACCTGTAAGGATAATATGGGTGGTAGTTCAACACATCTAGAAGGTGCTGGATTTAAGAGTGGTGCCCTGCAAACTTACTCTTGAGTTTTTGTTACCTTTCCTATGTTTCACATTCCTCATCTCTGCTTTTGTTCAAGGTTGCACATTGTAAGTTCTTGTGTGTACATGGGTTTTCTCAGCACTGACAATGAGCATTGTCCATCTTAACACACTTCTCATCAGAAAAAAATATAATGGTTCAATGGTAGATCAATGGATGAATGTTAAGAGTCAAATCAGCCCATATTAAGTGATCTTGAGCATGTAACTTCTGTGAGTTTTATGCACCTGCTCTCTGCACAGGGCACATTTGCCTTATAGATTACATCTGATTTTAATTTTTGTCAGTGGGTTGAGGTTTTCAGGATCCATTTGATGTATTAACATATATTTACAAATATTTGTCCAGTTGTAAGACTTGAGTTCTGATTGCCCCAGTTTTCCAACTGGGAGAAAGACAAATCCAGGGCATACCTTGAACTGCCTTCCTTACTGCTGTCATATATATGAAACATAATGGTTTTGAATCCCTGCACCTTCTCTGCTAGTGAGAAAAGGCTGGTCAGTGACAGATATGGAGATCAGAATAATTGATGCCTCTGGAAGCAATGTACTATGCAATTGGTTGCCTTTGTTTATTGTTGGTTTTTACTCATGCAATAGTCCCTCAGGAGTCTGATAGGTCATGTGGCATGGTCTGTCTTACTGAGCAGATGGAGACTGCAAAAAAGCAGAAACATTTAGAGAATTGCAGCTACCCAGTGGAAAGGTGCAATGAGTGAGGGTTAAAAAGGAAACTTCAGTGAAAACTGACACTTCTCATTTGTTGTTCTGCTTTCCTTTGCCTGAGGTCAAATAATTTTGAATTCTCCCCTGAGTGAATTGCTCCTTCTTGCTATCACACCACCTTGATGCAGGTTTCAGGGAGAAAGGCTCTGTTATAAGCCAAAAGCCAGTTAACCTAGTTTGGCACCAGCTTCTCTCATTATGATCTCAGGAGCTCATTTATTCTGCCACAATAGTTCTAGTTAATGAGCTCTTTGCAGCTGGTATTTGGATAAATGCTCTAAGTTAAAACAACAAGAAGCAAACGTGCTCTTTCACGATTGCACAGAGACAGCCCTGGAAAATGCTTCCTAGCCTGGCACATCTACAATGTTGGACTACATCTCTCATGTTCCCCAGCCAGCATCTCCTGATGGTAATTGCCATTGAACTTGGCTGGAGATGGAGGGAGGGGTTTGTAGTCCAACACAATCAAGTTGAGGAAGGCTGGTGTTAGGAAAATTTGCTTGCGTTCTATGTAACCAGTCTGATGGGGATTCAAACCTCCGTTTAAGCAAAATATGGAACATTAAAACTGAGTATTTTTTATGATGAGAAAGATTTCCGCAAGTCTAGCATAAGAATTCAGTTTTCCACTAAATACTGTACCAATTACATGCCAAGTCAAGAAAATAAATGGGTCCTATCTTTCCTCCATTGCTCAAGTTGTTTAGATTTGGAATGCTTGCACTGATTAGGTGGGAAATCCCAGTTTTATGAAGCATGTTGTCACTGTAGCCTGTTTTTACTGTCTGGGCATATTGATGACAACGTATAATAAATTATGGATAAAGGACTCAGGGGTCAAATTGCCATCAGGAAGGCCTTCCTTGAGTTGTATGCCAGCAGTGAGCATGTGCACCCTATTGTTTCACATACACTGTTCATACAATTGCTATGCACACTTTCACTTACCTTCCATATCCTTCATTCAGTTTTTTATTCACCTTCCTTCTCTCTCTCCCTCTCTCTCTCTCTGCAGCTCTGTGTCACACACACCATTCACACCTGCACAACATAGGGTTGCCATAACCCTCCTGCCGGGGGGACATTCCCAGTTTTTCACCACTAGGGGGCGTCCCTGCACGGTTTCCTCCTTGCCTCCCGGGTTTTGGCCAAACGTTTGGGGAATTATCTTCGAGGCTTGTTGGCAACAATTGTTGCCAGACTCAGGAAGCGGAGCTCCTCCTCTGTTTGGTCCCCACCACGTGGACCGGTCCCAGAAAGGCAGCAGAGGGGAGAGGGCCATTTCCTTTGGCACCGAGGCGAGGATGAGGAGGAAGAGGAGGAGGACGAGGTGCGCGGCCATTTTCAATATTTATTTTGCCCCTATGTATTTTTTCTAACTTTGGCTGCCAAGGCTCAATGCTCTGGAATTCTGGTGTCTGTGAGGCATTTGGCCTTCTCTGTCAGAGAGCTCTGGTGCCACAATAAACTACAATTCCCAGGATTCCATATCACTGAGTCCTGGCAGTCAAAGCAGTGTGTTTTGGACACAGATATCCTCCTTTTGTGAGTTAATGAATGAATCCAGTCCCTAGCCTTTCTATCTCTCTCACACTCTGCAGGAGTAATAACCCACTTTGAGACTGCTTTAACTCAATGCTAGGGAATCCTGAGAATGCTAGTGTTTGGAAGACATTGAGACTTCTCTGTCAGAGGCTCTGAGGCCACAATAGACAACAATTCCCAGCATTCCCTAGCACTAACCCAGGACAGTTAAGTCCCTCTCGAACTGGATTCTTTCCTCAGTGTGGATGCAGCTTTGGTGAGGAACTCTGGGCATTTCAGTCCAGCTATGTTTTATTTCTGCAGTGTATTTTGAACCAGAGACAAGGTGACCAGACATCCTCCTCCTTTTCCATGACATGTCCTCTTCTGTCAAATTTCAAAATGTCCTCCATTTGGATCATGCCTAAGAAATATGCATTTATATTAACATTTTTTAAAAATCATCAATTTTTTCCGCGTGTGCCCCATTTAGCAAAACTGTGTCCTACATTTGAAAATGTTGTCCTACATTTGTCCTACATTTGTCCCGGTTTGGAGGTCCTGACTTATGGCAACCCTATTCACACCAGTTATACATGTACTTGTTGTGTGCCCTCAAGTTGTTTGTAACTTATGGCGACCCTAAGGCGACCCTGTCATGGGGTTTTCTTGGCAAGATTAGTTAAGATGAGGTTTGCCATTGCCTTCCTCTGAGGCTGAGAGACTGTGACTTGCCCAAGGTCACCCAGTGGATTTCATGGTCGAGCTTGGTTTCAAACTTTGGTCTCCAGAGTCCTATTCCAACACTCAAACCACTACACCATGCTTGCTCCCCCATATAAGAATATACCAACCACCTTCTTTGTTAATCCATGAAAATCAGTGCAGAGAGAGAGAGGACATCTCATGACTAAACTACACATTTGTTGGGTGCCACAGTTCTTGACTTCAATCATCTTTTTCTGTAAGACAGACAGATTCACTCCAGGAAGGATGAGGCCAGACATTACACTGATTATATTCACATGGGGAAAACATCGAGATGTCAGGGTTTACATCCTTCATATATAGACTATTTCTACTGATGGCTTATCTGCTTTTGTTTCATGGGAAAGAACTAACAGAATCCTCTTTCTCTTCCTGCTGCAGATATTGGGATGAGTTTCATACTTGTGCCATGACTGCCCTTTGGGAGTGCCAGAAGGAGGCAGTGACTATCTGGGAGATGTTAAAAAGGGAATCTAGGAAGATCAAATTTGAAGGCAGCCTTTTCGACCTCTGTGCACCCAGCGACTCCCAGAATCTCAGTTCAGTGCAGTTTCCAACTACATCTCTATTATGCATCCCTCTTATGGTTACCTGGCTTAATTTATAAAAGGATCAGCAGTGCAATTCTGTTCAGGTGTATATATTATTCTTTCCAGGTTTTCTGCTAAATACTGTAAAGGTTGTTTACTTGTTTAGTGTATAGTAAAATTTCCTAATCTTTCATTTGTCCAGTAATCTGGGCTATGACTAGGAAGTTTAATTTTGACTACCTAAAGCTGTACAGGGACTGCAGATTTAACCACCTACAATGTAGCTTGTATGGGAAATGAGAGCATAAAGTGGGCTCAGTGCCTTCTACAGCTTGGTCTGCTAGTTTGGATCTACCCTGGTGAAACTACTGCTTGTGTTGTATTGATTCTTTCCTCCCACATCCACAAAACACTTAATACACACTTATACACACTTGTGTGTAGATACACTGGACACCATCTTTCAACAGAAAAAACGAGGATACATGGACACCATCGTTCAACAGAAAACAAGGGAGCCACCTGAACTCTTAGAAACCATCAGTGCTTGATTTCTCCAGAGAAACAAAGTTATTTCAGTCGTGGAAGGTTCCCAAAAAATATCTGCTGTCACATTTACATGACAGCATTGCCGTACTAATCTGGCCACAGACTGCTGTTGGTGATCTATACAGTTGCATTTGAATAAACAAATGTTCACAGAGGTCCCATGATCCAAATAATCATGTATTCTTTAAAAAAAAAGGTTGCACTACCTTGGATTATAGCTGCAGATGGGTATCAATAAAAGATGGCTGATGAACTCTCCAGGCTACCTGCAAAATGGAATGTTTGCACTTGCTTCTACTGGCATTTATGAAGAACCATCCTATATTGTCCTTTTCTCCCCAACAACTGTTTTTCTTCCTGCTTTTCCCAGGGGTGATATGGAAATAAAGTGCTGTCAGTCCTGAAACTGAAGTGTTTAAGGAGAGAAAGGATGCCTTGCAATTTGGAGATGACATTCTTCTGCTGGAAGGTGGGGGGAGGTGGGAGGGGAGGAGAAGAGGGGATATTTTACCTTCATTAGTGGACCAGTTGTGTGTGGCTTATCTGTTGCTCTAAGACCTGTGTGAGTTCTCACGGAACTCTAATGTGGCATCAGCCAAGTTGACCAGCCCATCTACTGGAAGCAATCTTTATCTCAACTACTTGTCAAGCAGCACTTCCATCTCCACTTACTACATTTGCAATGAGTACAGTTGGCCCTCCACATTTGTGTCTTTGACTTTTGCAGATTTGATTATTTGCAGTTTTGATTAATATATTCGCTCTAGGAATCTCTAGGTCCTCCATCACAACTCTGCCAGATGTTGACCATAAAGTTGGGCTGGAGAACCTGGAAGTTTCTAGAGAAAATACTGCTGTAAGCAGCTGTAGGTCCTCAAGCATGATTCTATGATCAACCTCTGGCAGATGTTGACCATAGAGTTGCACTGGAGGACCTGGAGATTTATAGAGAGGTATTCTCTCAGGTAAAAAGAATGATTTTTATTTGCTTTTTTTCACATTCACTGGAGACCTTCACCGCTAAGCCCACCAATGTGGAGGGACCACTGTACTTGATTCAGTCATCTACCATCAGTCTAGTTGACTACTGCAGGGTCTTAGGCAGAAGTTTTTAATGCGAGATGCCAGAACCAAGCCTGGGATTTTGCACATCTCAACCCCTTTCACAATTTTCCAAGGTGTTTATTTCATATCTATTTCTTTAAAGCATGGGTGTGGCTAAAGAAGGACACAGCAGAGGCTTCCAGAACCGTTTATCTGTGTCCTGGGCACCCCTAAAATAAACTATACCTAATAATAAAAAATGCATATTTTTTTTGTATTTAATTTCTTCATATACCCTTCTTGTGGCTGCCATTGAAAAAAATCAGAAAATGTATCTAAGGCAAAAAATGAAGCAGTGAGAACATTTGTTTATACTTCATGTTCCATTTCCTAAATATCCTAAAGGCACCAGAACCTGCCTGATCTTGGAAGGTAAGCAAGGTCCACCCTGGTTAGTACTTAGATGGAAGACCACCAATGAATACCAGAAAAGGAAGGTACTAGCAAAATCACCTCAGTTTTCCTTGCCCTAAGAAAACCCTATGGAATTCATGTGGTTGCCATAAGCTGAAAGGATACTTGAAGGCACATACAGTGAGCCCATGCCATACACAGGCTCATTATAGGCGGTTTTCAGCTTACGCTGAAGCCACCCGGCAAAAGGGAGAATGGCATACGTGCCCACACTGGGTGCACATAGCCACACAGCAAGCACGAGCCCCATTATATCTAATGGAGCTCAAGTATACACACTTATGCGGGGGAGTGTCTTTTGTGGGAGCCTGCTGGTAACTGGTAGAATATTATCAGTGCTGTGTTAATGATCTGTTGTACTGAACATAGAAGACAGAGAGAACTCATGTGGATATGAATATTCATTTAACAGATCCCGCAGTACACAGTCATAGACCATAATACAATGGTTTCCTACCAACTATATCATCTCCCCATTTGTTTCAGGCTCAGTTCAAGATACCAATTCCTAGCTATGAAATTCTTAGCTATGCTGCGGAATCAAGATGTATGAAACCCAGTCTCCATATGAACCTAATATGGACTCTAATTTATAATCTTTTTCAAAGGCTCCTTTACATGTCCCCACTTGGAAGAAATACAGCATTATATTGACATACATTCCATCTCCTTGATGTTGGTAGGTGACACAAAACAGAACCTTACTTCCTATCAGTCAGACTGACCCTATACTCTAGCTTCATGTAAGCCATAAATATTGTTTTGTTTAGTCTAGTATTTGATGAGTTTAATTTTTATTTTGTCCTCTGCATGGTTTGAAGATGGTTTGTTTGTTCTTAATTTAACTGTTTTTTAAAATTATATACTGCCTTGGAAACCCTTTAGACAAAGAGGTCATATCAGCAGGTACCGCTTTTGATGTTTTGTAGTGTCATAATGATATATATTCCTAAAGTTATGTGAAAATGTTTCAGCATCATGATATACAAAATACTAAGTGGGAGAACATGTTACTTGTCTGCATAAGTTCCTTCAGTTTTCACCATATCGTGAAAAAATCCCCCAAAATTCTTGGGACTAAATACTACTGGGCATGCTGGTGAAAAGTGATGAGCACTGTAGTGCAAAACACATGAAGGATGCCACCATCACAAACGGTAAGCCCATAAAGGTCTCAACCCATGAAAGACTTCTGCCTAAGTCCTTGAAGAACCACTGGCTTCCTGATTTGACAATAATGAGCTAAAGTGATTGAGCATGGGTAGCTTCAGATGGCATATATTGCCATAGCTTGGGAAAGTAATGACTTGGGAGTACAGCTCCCAGACCTTCCTAGTCAGCATAGTGGGACTTCTGGGATAGAATTCCGTGTTGTCATGAAGAAGTAAGTATTGGAAAGAGATGGCTAAATATACAAAGTTCAGCAGAAGATACACCTTTTCTCACATTATGACTCAGAAAACAACAGTGCCATCTTGTGGAAATGAGGTGACATGCAATTGTTCTTTAAAGCATAATACTGTGGAACCTCGCCATACGCGGGGGATCCGTTCCGGATCCCGTCGCGTATGGCGATTTCTGCCTATGCTCGAGCCCCATTGTAAACAATGGGGCTTGTGCACGGCGGCGTGGAGGTGTGCGGGGCGCAACGGGCACACGCGGGGCGCAATGGGCTCACGCGCCCATTCAACTGAATGGGACACGCTGCCCCTTCCGCCCCGCATGCGCCCAGCAGCTTGAGCGCGTACGCTCAAAGCCGCTTATAAAAAGGCCGCGTACGCGGAGGCCCCACTGTATGTTAATACCAGAAGAGGGAATTTTCACTTAGATAAATTCCAACAGTGTAATAATTGAGCAAGAAAACCCTGCCTTCTTCCCAATACCATTCCTGAGGATAATGAACAAAATATGCTGTCTTTGAAAAGAGCGTCTACCTGCAAAAGTCCATCAGCTGTAGTTCATGTATGACATCAATGGAATCCAACAGGAGCATTTGGAGAGATGGTTTATAAAGCTATTTGCAAAATTTTCCTCTATTCATTACAAACCAAGCATCAACTTACTCATATAATTTACACAAACTAATGACATTCACAGATATTCACATACAAAGAAAAAGGTTCAGTGGTAGACACGAAAATAAAGGTCATTGTTAAAAATGACAGATACACCTGGGCATTAAAGATTAACCTTCCCTTGAAAAAGGAAGCAGTTACTTAGATATCTCTTAATAGAAGACAATTGAAACTGGATGCCAAGTGACATTCTCTTGAATGTGGTTCAGTTTAGTTAGTAATCCTAAAGTTGTTTCAAATGTCCCACACCATCCTGCACTGGAAAAAGCATGTCCTTGGTTATAAATATTAGAATCAGATGATCAGAGGAAAGGCCTGAATCTTCATGGCAATACATTCATTGTAGTACACAAGGGGTTCACTTGAAGCTATAAATCTATCTGCAATTTAGAGACAGCTAGCCCTCTGCGTCTGATATGATCAACAAGTCTGGCAGGGTGACTTGTCCTATGTGCTCTTTATCTTCTCAGAGCTGGGAGGCTCAAAGTTTCAATAACATGGTTCCCTGAATTACATTCCTGACACCTTTTCCTTCACTGCTGCAGATATAAACAATGTAACCCTGTAACAATGTAAATTATAATGCGCCAATAAAAAGTTGCTGTTTTTATTTCCAAGATTTCGTTTCCAATCCAGTAAATATGATCACTTTCTTTTTGTGTTTAGCTACCTTCCAGCATCATAGCAGCCAAGTAAGAAATACAGCATCATATCCACCTACACTGTTTTATCTCCTTGATTTTCAACTCAAAAGATGGTTGGAAGTCAATCACATGTACAGGAGGAAAGCAATCTCAGGTTTTTCTTGTGGACTGCTTGGAGCCTGCTATCCAGGTGGTGTCCATGCTACAGAAAAGCTCAGCTCTCATAATCACAGCCCGGTATTCACCATACAGATTCACAAGAATAGTCCATTTTCTGCTTCTATCATTATATTTTTGTTGTCCATCACTGACTTTGCTTGAGCAAAATGGATGAGCCTACATGAGTGGCAAGAGGTATCTTGTCAAAATAATACTCTTGTGCACATGGAAGTATTAGAACCTCAGCCTTCCGAACAAGTGTTTTTAAGAGGTCCAAACTGACCTACTGGGTTTCTTCACCTGCATTCTCATGTACAACATCTTAGCACCAAGATGCTAAAGCTGATGATGAGGGGAGGTACCTCTGACAGTCTATACATTGGATTTAGGAGCTGAATTTAATGGAATTTCCTTCAGTTCTGTTCGCATACAGAGGTACTCCCCAATTACAGCCATGAGTGCCGTGCATACAGTATGTACTAGCCACCACGTTAGAGCAGTTGGAAAGTGTGTGTTGTAAATCCAGCAGCCCAGCAGGTGGAAAAAGTGAACTGTGACAGTGAAATCCAAACACTGCTTCCCTCGTCGAATGAAATATAGCAAGCCTATGGCACTGTAAAAGAAAAACATAAATACACTGTATTACTGAAACCGTAGTATTCAGAGAAGAAAAAGTAACCAATCACTACCAGACACTTAATTCCTTAGCAATTTTTAACACCACAGATTATTTGAAAAACTATTTTCTGCAAAGGACAATACAGCGCTTAAGTTTTTTGTGGGTTTTAAAGGTTGTGTGACCTTTTTCTAGAAGAGTTTGTTCCAGATTTATTATTTTATTACTATAAGAGATATTTATTTTTAGAAATGTCAGAGAGCCAGATCAAAATGGTGACTTACCAAGTAAGCGCATTCAGGATAAAAGCCATCATGGCAAGTCTCCCGGGTGAGGTGGAAAATCCCAAAACCTGTACAGCATTATAAAGACAAACAAAACGGCTTAAGATATATTTAACCCTTCTGCTTTTATATACACCATTCTCAGTAAAGTGTAAATAACATTTCATTTAACTTTGGAAGAAAAAACAAATTCTTCAACTAAGGAAGACAGGAAATGAACCAAGGCTGGATTAAATAAATAAATTCATTATTAACAAAACTGCATGAAAGATTGACTACATCTGAAATTCATTTTCCACAAAACAAATTTTTAATCTAGGTTTCTTGCTGTTTCAAAAGCAGGAGGACAAGATGAATTGGAGCTTCACGGGCAACATGGCTCTTGAAGACAGAGCCTTACAGAGATATACTCTTGGGCTACTTTCAGATGGAGCTCCTAACAGGGCTGGCCCAAAATATTTTGCTGCCAAGAGAGAAGACCAACATGGCACCCTCTCCCATTCTCTGTACAAAAGCTAACTGGAGTGGCAGTTAACCTTTGTTTAGCGCTGTTGGTAGGATAGTGGTCTCCATCACACTTGAAAGCAACACATTGCCTTAGATGACAGGGTGCAAGGGAAATTTCATTCTTTTCCAATAACTCACTGCTGTCTGCTACCAAAGTGAAGCTGTTGCTCATGGCAACAGCTTCACTTTGTCTTAACATCAAAATTCATAATACAGTTGGCCCTCCTTATACACGGATTCAAGCATCCACGGCTTGAAAATATTCAAAAAAAGTATAAATTTCAAGTATCAAACTTTGTTTTTTTTCATTTTATATAAGGGATACCATTTTGCTATTCCATTGTATTTAATGGGATTTGAGCATACACGATTTTGTTATTGACAGGGGTTCCTGGAACCAAACCCCAGCGGATAACAAGGGTCCACTGTATCATAATATTGGGCCTAATTTATTTTATCCAGGGTGTGCATGGGCCTGGCCTGAACTAGGAAGAGCCCTCCCTTCAGTCCATCTGCCTTGGTCCAGGCCTCAGAGGGAGAGGAATAACTGCTGGACCTGGATCCTCTTCCCCACTACCATTCCCTTCTCCTTTTGTGTCATGTCTTTTTAGATTGTAAGCCTGAGGGCAGGGAACTGTCTAATTAAAAATAATAATAATTGTAAGCTGCTCTGAGAGCCTTTACGCTGAAGGGCGGGTATAAATACCATAAATAAATAAATAAATAAATAAAATGTTTGATGCTACTATTTTAATTTGTTTTAACTGTTTGAAATCATCTGGCTTTTTACTGATAATGACGTAATATATTTTTAGTCTTTTAAAATTATTAATATTATTTTTAAAAGATTATTTGTAATCTACCCTTGAGATCTTTGGCTATAGGATGGGATATAGCTTTTAATTCTCTCTGGCTTTACTTTGCAAACGAAGATTCAGGAAGGATTCATCCTGCACTTTCTACAAGCGCGTTGATGACTGAAAGGCCAAATATACAAATAAATATCATAACTCATGACGCATGTCTTCTCTGCTTGGAAATTTAAGTTTCAGAAGTAATTTATTTCTACTAACCAGTAAAGTGTTTTAAAGGTAACTTATTCCTCTTACTCATTACGATGATGTAAAAAGTTAACTTATGCTACTTGCTGAGCTGTTCACTGCTTTCAATTACCTTCTGTTACTTTTTTGAAGAACAAAATACCAAGGCCTGTTACAGACAGCCAAATAAAGCTGCTTGGTCACAGTGAGGTGGTGTTTCAATGAGCATACGTCCTAGAGTCCAGAAGCCACACCAAAGCACGCTCCAGTCCTTGGGCTGGAGTGTGGCTTTGGTGTGACTTCTGACTCTTAGGACGCATGTATCATTGAACACCATACTCCACTGTGACTCAAAGCGCTTTATTTGGCTGTCTTTAACAGGCCATAGGATTGGTAAAGAGAAAACTAAATGTTTTTTGTTGGTTGGTTATTCTTTCCTTTCCAACATTTTCCTTCTATCCCAGCTGCTCTTTCTCTCCTCTGAAGAGAGAGGAAAAGAAACTGGGTTATGGCTACTTTTTTTAAATGGTGATATTTTGACTTTATGATTCCCGTGGTTCGTAGGCAAGTGACGCAGCAATCATGTCATTTGCAGCATTTCCCCCAGAGCCATCTGATTCCCTCTTAACTATTAAGATTTTGCCCTCCTGCCCAAGAAGAATGTCCTACCTCATAACTAAAATCTGGTCAAGGAAGGGCTGTTTTGAACCAAGCTGTCCACCAGAGCCAACCAAGCCCCAGGGAGCTGTAGTAAATGGCCTGCTGAGCACAATCTGTGAGAGAATAAGAGCAGGATCCCAGACGTAACTGCGGAATTGTGGAGCCATTCCTGAGTGGGAGTCAGCTGGCTTACAACACACAATCCAATGAAGTTAAAACATCAAATGCATATCAGGGGCCACCTGACCATGCAGAGTATTCCCATCAGCACCTGAAAGGGAACAGAACTGTGTCAGTCCAGACAGAGTTGGTGGAAAGGCTCTCCAATCTATTCTTCTTCCAAAAGTCAAGACTAGCGTAGGCATCCTTTGATATTCACAACATTGCCACTTCTCTGTGTGGTTTTTGAAGAGAGGCCCCTTACAGGCAGGCATGGGAAATCTAGTAGAGAAAGTAAAAAGTTGCAAATATGGCACTGGTGTAATGCCACAGAAAGTGACTCATAAGCCAATACGGATGGAACTGCACTACAGGATTATTCTTCCAAAATACATACTTTTTCCACTCAAGCACAGAGCTTTGGGTCAGTTTAGATATATTTAGCATGGAGAGAATTATATTAAAGTTAGTACAACAAACATTTCAACAAAATCCCATACCGCAAACCAGAATAACAACAGTGAGAATAGAATGAGATGTAGAAATAGTAGTAACTATTGCCTTTCTGGATTTTCATGGCTGTGATGGAGGACTGGGTCCAGAACAGTTGCCAAATGAATGCCACTCAAAGCATAAAAAGAAGGTCTAAGGAGGAAAGGTGACCATCCATCATTTGTTCATAGCACCTGGTAATCAGAAGTGCATTGCTTCTAAACAAACAGGATCTTCCACTTAGCTACTAGAGTTATACCAAACCTACCTATAGAGCTACAGTATGTGGTATTCTCCACACGTCTTTGTTCACAGATAATTATTCACCTTTATTATCACTACGTTTGTTGGAATGTATAGAATTAGGTGCAACCTTATAAACTATACCTAAAACTATGTCCTGCTTAGTTCAATAAAGTCACTTCTCTGTAGAGATGCACGGATATCACTGTAAACTGCCACATTCAATTAACTATAGCTAAATTTTACAAATTAATCCTACATATCTTTTTCAGAGGTATACTCCAATGTGGTCTTACTCCTTTGTGACTGGCATGGGACTGATCAGGCTGCAATCCTACACATACTAAATGGCCTAGGAGTAAGTGTCACGACTCAATGAGATTTTGTTTTGAGTGACACATACAGGATTGTATTGTGGCTCACCAACATTATTCTTGTCATGCCCCCCATCAACCTGCGCAGATGTTGCCGTATTACAGATGTGTTGTGACTTACTTATTGGCCATACGAGGCCTTAGCAAAGAGATTTCAAAACACGGTCTCTATCATATCACTCGCTATCTTTGTGGAAAGCACTTATCCTCATCACCTTTTTTGTTATTGTTGCTGTGTGCCTTCAAGTTGTTTCCAACTCATGGCAACCCTATCATGGGCCTTTCTTGGCAAATTTCTTCAAAGGGTTTTTGCCATTGTCATCTTCTGAGGCTGACGGAGTGTGACTTGCCCAAAGTCATCCAGAGGTTACATGGCACAGCGGAGATTCAAACCCTGGTCTTCTAGAGTCACAGTCCAACACTCAACCACTCACTACACCACACTGGGTCTCATCTATATTTACATCCCACCTTTGCCTCTCGCAAAAGGCATCTCACTTAACTTACAGACAGGCCAAAATAAAGCTGCTTCAGGTCACTTTGGAGGTATGCTGTTTAAACGATGCATGTGTCCTAAGAGGCCGGAAGCTGCGCCAATGCTGCGCTCTGTCCTTGGGGCTGGATCGTTTGTTTTTGCGCGGCTTCCGGACTCTTAGTTTGCATGTATCACTTAAAATAGCATACCTCCAAAGTGACCCGAAGCAGCTTTATTTTGGCCTGTCTGTTGGGGCCATTGATTGTGGTAAATTAAGTGAGAAAACCAGTCTAAATTATTGGATATGATGGAAATAAAACAACATTGAATCATAAGGAAGGCAGAAGCCAGCATTATGAGATGCAAACTCTAAGTGGGACTCTGGAAAGCTGCAATGGCACTGTTGCTGCAATGTGGTGATAGCAGAAGCTCAGCTGGTGAACTGGTCTCTTCAAAGGCACAGATTGAGGACAACATGTGGACTTTACAGTGTACAGATAAGACGGAAACTTTGTTGTTGTTATGTGCCTTCAAGCCATGACTCTCAGGTGAACGTATCACAGAGTTTTCTTGGCAAGGCTTGCCGCTGCCTTCCTCTTGAGGCTGAGAGAGAGTGGCTTCTTGCCCAAAGGGCATCCAGAGGTTTCCACAGCTGAGCAGGAACTGGACCCTGGTCTCCAGCATCACAGTCCAGTGTTCAAACCCTGACCCTTGGCTCTCCTGATGGAGAGGGCATGGGACTGGCACAAGGATAGGAAGAGGGGCTTCATGAAGGGCAAATGTGTCCCTTCCTCTGAACACGAGCCGTATGTGGAATTCGCTGTCGGTCTCCCACCCAGTCCTAACCAGGGCTGACCCAGCTTGCCTCCAAGATCAGACGGATCCGGTGCCTTTAGATACTTAGCCATGCATTACGATTATTATTATTGAGAGGCGCAAGCAAAACCTCCACACAAGAGAGCCCACTCCCCTCCTTCGCCCTCTGACTCCCTCGGCTTCCGTACCTCCGGCCCTGGTTACAGCCAGGCCCAGGCCCCTCACTCTTCGCTTCCGGCTTCCCTCCAGACCCCGACTCGCCTCCTTCCCGGTCTTCCAGGCCGGCCTTCCTTCGCTGCGACCACCGGCTGCCGGACGCCTAGAGCGGACCGACCGGGGAGTGCGCCTGCGCGGCCACTGAGAACCCTCCCTTTTTGGCCTAGAAGGGCAAGTCAGAGACCGGAAGTCGTACTAACCTACAGTCACTGGCAGGAACTCTATGGTTTCCACGCCGTCAAACATTGGTCATATTTGGGACTCCAACTCCCAGAAGCCTCAGCCGGCTGGCCGACAGTCAGGAACTCTGGGAGTGAAGTCCAAAATATCTATGGGTCAGAGTTTGGGAATCTCTTGCGTAGCGCTACTCTCTATAGTGCTGCTATTTCATTTTTACTGGCCCTGTCTGCCTCCTGTTGCACTCTGGGGTTGTAGTCCAGCGAGGCCTAAGAGCTCTCTGGCTGAGGATTCTAAATGCCCCTCCTAAACTACAAATCCATAGTAGTTAAAGTGGAATAGCAGCACTATAAGCGTGTAAGGCGGTGATGGATAGGAAAGGAGGGTGATTATAGGCCCCCCTCTGTAGGACTCAATGGGGTTTACCATCATCATCATCATCCTGGCATCCTGCCTTCCAGTGATCCCCAAACTTAGGTCCTATAGATGCTTGGACTTCAGCTCCCAGACTTTGACTGTTGGCCATGGTTTCCATGGCCTAGCAGGGATTCAAGCCCTGGTCTCCAGTGTCCTAGTACAACACTTACTGAAAGTATGGTGCTTTTATGAATCCTTATGCCATGAGCCAGTTTTGGTTTCCTGTTTTTTCCTCATACAGTATAGGCAGCATCTACATTGTAGAAATAGACTGCCATGGTTCCAGTCTACAGAATCTTGGATTGTAGTTGGTGACCCTCCACACTCTTTGGCAGAGAAGGCTAAAGGTCTGGAAAAGTAGAAATCCCCAGATTGCACAGGCTGGAGCTGCCGCACTTAAAGTGGTGCTAAACTGCATTATTTCTACCGTGAAGATGCCGCCTGGAGATATAGGATCTGAACAGACAGGCCAAAATAATGCTGCTTCGGGTTACTTTGGATGTAAGCTGTTTAAACGCTGCATGCGTCCTAAGGCCAGAAGCCGTGCCAAAGCCATGACCCCGTCCTAAGGACTGCAGTGTAGCTTTGGCACCCCTTCTGGCCTCTTAAGATGCATGTGTCGTTTAAACAGCATACCTCCAAAGTGACCGAAAGCAGCTTTATTTTGGCCTGTCTGTTCGGGCCCACAGTCACTTGCTGTTGTAGTAGTCCTTCCTGACATTTCTTAATAACTGGTTTATAAACTCTTGGTTTCTAATTAAAATTGTTGAGATCTTGGCAATTCTGAGCACCAGTTCCAAGAGCCAGCATGGTTTGAACGTTGGACTCTAAAGATCAGGGTTTGAATCCCCGTTAGAGTATGGCAGCCAACTGGAGGACCTTGGACAAGTCACACTCTCTCAGCCTCAGAGGAAAGCAACAAGAAAACCCACTGAACAAAGCTTGCCCACAATAGGTTCGTCTTAGGATCTCTCTCAGTCAAAAGCAATTTGAAGGCACATACCTGGAAAGCCTCTTCTTGGGAGCTCCCTTCCCTGAGCACAATGCAGCTTATTCCCTCCTATTATAGAGTCCTTCTTAGATTCCCCCCAACTCTGTTGATCTTATCATCAAAATATTTTTATATTGTAAATAATTTAATTTAGTTTTATAATCAGGGCTGGGCGGCTGAGCAGGGGATTAATTTTAACTAGATTCAATATGTAATACACTGTTTTTAGATGTTGTAACCTGCCTCGATTCCCAGTGAAAAGGCGGGCTTTAAATAAATAATAATGATTATTATTATTATGAGTAAGATTTCCCAGAGGCATAATCTGGAATCGCTTTTACCCTTGGATTTTTTGTCATTTTGGGTTCATGTACACTGTAAAAATAATACAATTTGACACCACTTTAAGAGCTGTAGCTCCGTCCTATGGAATCCTGGGATTTGGAGTTTTACAAGATCTTTAGCCTTCTAAAGTGTGCTCACAAAACTGCAAATCCCAGGATTCTGTAGGATGGTGCCATGGCAGTTTAAGTGGTGTCAAGCTGTGTTATTTCTACAATGTAGATGCACCCAAGATGACAAAAATTCCAAGGGCCAGAGCGATTCCTGATCATGCCTATGGGAAATCTTTACCTGGAGGCTTTCCATTATTACTAATAGTACAGGCAGTGTGCAACTCCCACTCTTCTGTAATGTATAGGAAGATCCATTATTGAGTTATTCAGGCAGCAGCAAAGTTTGCTCATACGTGAGTATTACACCATGTTTGTATAGCTGCCGGAACAAATAAGTCAGGCTGTTATTTGCTGTTGTTGTTAATCACCTTGAGTAATCTTGACTCATGGCTACCCAGTGGATGATACATCTCTAAGGAGTTTATTACACATATGGAAAATCAGGGGTTTAAATGGACATTATCCAGCAATATTCACGCAATCACAGTGAAGATTTTCACACATCACAATTAAAGATAACTTATATTGGAAATTATATCACAGGAAGTCCCATGAATGATTCATTGCTGGTTATTCCCTGGTTATTCTTGGGATAAGTCATTTTTAATTATGATCGTGTGTGAAAATCTTTACTGTGAACGCACAAATATAGCTGGATGATGCCCATTTAAACTCCTGATTTTCCTCATGTGATAAAGTCCCAGGACTCCCTATCCTCCACTATTCTTCTAAGCTCTTGCAGATTCAGACCTGTGACCTCCTTAATTGAGTTCATCTATCTAACATGTGGTCTTCCTCTCTTTCTACTTCCTTCCATCTTTCCTAACATTATTCTCTTTTCTAATAATTCATGCTTTCTCATGATGTGTCCAAAGTATGACAGTCTAAGTCTTGTCTTGTCTTCCAGGGATATTTCTAACTTGATATGCTGTAGGACCCATTTGTGTTTTTGGCTGTTCACAGGATCCTCAGCACTCTTCTCCAGCACCACATCTGAAATGAACTGATATTCTTCCTATCTTGTTTCTTAACTGTCCAGCTCTCATAACCATACATGGTAATAGGGAATACAATGACTTGCATGAGAGTCCCAACACATCTGATAGTCTCGATGAGGAATCTTTTCTTAGGATAAGAGGCCACTGTTAGAACAGAATACAGAGAAACAGAATGGTTCCCAACTGACAAAGAGCAAGACAAGACTGCATCTTATCACCCTACCCATTCAACTTATATGCAGAACATACTGTAAGAAAAATAGGCTTGGACATAGGAGGAGGAGGAGTGGAAATAGGAGGAACATCATAACAGACAACATCATAATATTAGCGGAAAACCTTCCAGACCTGTAACTACTAAGGAAGATTAAAAAAACAAGTGCAAAGACAGGACTACTACTGAAGATAAAGAAAACAAAAATAATGACCACAGAGAATTTAGACAAATTCAACCTAGATAAAAGTGAGAAAATAGAAATAGTAAAAGCATTCTCATACCTGGGATCAAACACTGAGAGCAACAGGAATTGCAGCCAAGATGTTGGAAGAAGATTAAGAATGGAGAGAGCAGCTATGAAATAACTAGAAAAGATCCTAAAATGCAAAGATACACAATTGAGCACAAGAGTTAGAATCATACAGGCCATTGTATTCCTGGTAGCGTAGAGGGTTATTAAGTTATTCAGGGAACAGCAAAGTCCGCTCATAATTGAGTGTTACACCATGCTTGTATACCTCCCCCTCCCTTTCCGCATTCAGTATAAGCTCCTGCTGTCCACATTTAAAGCCCTCCATGGGTTGGCCCCTCCTTACTTATCAGACCTTCTTTCTCCTCACCTTCCCACTCGGACCCTCCGTTCTGGTAGTCAAGGTCTGCTATCCCAGCCCAGGATTTCCTCTGCCCCATCTCAGATTCGCCCCTTTTCACTCGCTGCCCCTCACTCCTGGAACCTTCTTCCCCCATGAACAAGAGCCATCACTTCTTTAACCAGCTTCAAAATGGAGTTGAAGACCATCCTGTTCAGGGAAGCATCCCCAGGCCTTGCTTAATTGTCGCTTGCCTCCCTGGATGAAGATTAACCATCCATTATGAAGCCAAGCCCTCTCTCCAATCCACCTGCCTTGGTCCAGGACTTGGAGGTAGAGAGGAACTGCTGGACCTCATCCCCTTCCCCACCACTACTCCCTTCTCCTTTTGTGTGGTGTCTTTTTAGATTGTAAGCCTGAGGGCAGGGTCTAATTAAAAAGACTGTATGTACAGCACTGTGTAAATTTACAGCGTTGTATAAATAAAGGTTAAT